>NW_028258381.1:12408888-12710000 GCF_053883595.1 Heterocephalus glaber
AAGTTAACACCACGATTAACTACAGCAAGGGCTGCTCACATGTTCTTCTGGGTGGCCTTGACAGATGCACTGTGGATGCAGGATGAAGCATCCTTCCTAGACGAGGACGCAGAGAGAGTGGGGCAAGGCCAGCCTCAGGGTATATAATAAGCCTGTCTGGAGATCTACCAAGGGGTCCCATGAGAACAACCTCACTCCTTTACCCATAAGGACCCAAGGCTATCCCTCATGCCTGGTCTTTTAAAGATTCCAACACCTCCCAGTGCTGCCATTTTGAGAACGAAGACTCTGGACCTTGGACCCTGGCAGGATCCCATATCACACCCAGACCACAGCAATCTTTACAAACAAATGGATACATTTTGTTGTTTTTACAACGAATAAGAAACCAATTATATAACATAAACCTTAGGGAAAATGGTACCAATAGAAGAAATGTATGAGAATGGAAGTGTGGGTCTAAGACTTCCTTAGACACTGGAGACCATGAGTGTAGACTGTGTGCTACACTCAGCTGCCTGCAGTTCCATCTGTTATTTAAATATGTGTGACTTTCTCCAAACTGTATCCCTGGTAAGCCATTTGGGTTTAAAAACTCAGCATTTATCAGGTCCAATTAGTACTGTTTGTCCAGCATACTCAACGATAAACAAGAAAAAGCTCAAGTGGTCAGAGAAGGCTTCATGAGGTTGTGGAGTTTGAGGACAACCTCAGAAATTAGGGGACTCTTAGGTCTGCAGAGGGCAGAGAGAAAATCCTTCCATTCAAGTTGTCAAAGGGTCCATGGGACTGTTGGCTTTGGTCTTATACACACGGATTTGGTGAACCTGAGAGGAAGTGTCCAAATTAAACAGCAGCATCTTTAGGAAACAGAGTATCACACAGTGGGGTTAGCTCCAGCCCATGACAGGCAAATAACTACCCCGCAGGAACATTACCATGAATAGAATGAGGAAAAGTCTTCAATTTGTGGCTATAGAGAGTAATAATCAAGAGCACTGGCCTCGAGCTCTGACTCTGCCATATCCCAGCAGAATGCCATAGAAGAAGCTAGTTATTTTGACCACACCTTCATCACCTCATCTTTAGAACAAGCATAAAATGAGACCAGCCTTGTCTGACCCAGCAGGAGATAATGGGCAATAGTTTAATATTAAAATCTCAATGACTATTCCACAAAATCACGGTGGCAATAAAAATAGACCTCCTCAGCATGCACTCTATACAGACTTAAAATTCAGCTTCTGTCTTCTTTTTTTTCTCCTTGTCAGCACAATGCTGTTCCACACCATCACACTGACCTGCTCTCACACTGTGCCTTAATTCTGTAGTTTTCTCACACCACTGAATTCTCTTGCTCTCCTTGCAAGGCTTTTCCAGTATCTCCCTCTGTTATTTGTTCACCACAACATTTTTTCGAGCACGGCCTCAAATTTTGCCCCCTCTCTGCAACTTCCCTAGGTATGTTGGGAAGAAGTGTCTGCTCAACATGTTCACTAGAACCTTACACGATGCCCTGAGGTCATTAATCACTCCTGCCCCTTTCCAGAAAATGATGAGCCTTTGGCATGTTGGAAGGACGGTTCATGGGTAGAGGGACTTGTGGTGCTGGCCAGTGATTATTTCCACCTTATTGTCATATTGTCAGCTTTCCCATGGCTGAGGCACAATACTCCAGACCTGACACCTACGGGTTAAAGGAGGAAAGGCTTCATTTAGCTCATGACTTGGAGATTCAGTCCACAGACAACTGGCTCCAATGCAGGGCCATCATGGTGGAAGCAGAGCAGAGCAGGGGAACAGTGCCCAAGAGGAGTGGGTGAGGGACCAGAGACAGACCTTGGGGCCACACATCCATGACCCACAGGCCATACCTAGGAGTGTACTTTCCTAAACTGTTAGGCATTTCTTAATCCACTAAGGCTGACATATCGGGATAAAGAGTCCCACCCCATAACCGGAAATATCATTCTAATAAGCAAGCATCGGGTGATTTTAAAATAAAGTTAAAAAATGATTCTCTATGCCCCAACTACCTTTTGCAGACAGTTATAATGTCCTAAGGGCACACGTAAATATCTAGAGGAAACTATCTTCCCACAAAGGAATATGTCCCTGGTCACTAGCTTCATCTTGCTCATTCTATGCTCTATTTATTATGTAATCTATTTGTTCAAGTAATATTTAGAAACTGTTTTCTTATTCAAAAGTTATTATTGTCATTGGGATATTCATGTGAATATAATGTAGTCATTCATATCAAATAGTCAAACAACTGGTATCAAAAATATGCAATTACCCAGGCAATCCCATACAGCATGTATGGGCTGTGACGAGATACACCCATGTGTTTGAGGCCACAGTAGATGAATTATTAAGTATTACAAAAGAAGGTCCTGTGTGTGCTGAGATTTACAAGACGAATGCAAACCAACAAATTAAATAAGTAGGAAATGTATTCTAGGTGGAGTAAACAGCACGTATGTATCAAAAACAGCATATATAATCAAAATAAGTCCAAACATAAATGAAAGCCCAAGTTTAGGAGGAAGTATGAAAAACCACTTTCAAAATTTGCCCTGGGATGAAACCTCTTTCTCTGTCTCTTTCCTCCCCCTCTGTGGCAAAACCAGCCATCAACATTAGAATATTAGTAAAGGGGTCATGAGTACTTCCTGTGATTCAGGAATGAATGTAAGGTAGATAGGCAATTCAGTAACTCGGAAGCCATTGGCACAGAGACAGCTGTGTAGATATAGGAGAACATGAGGCTGTCCAGGGGAATATGTCAGTGGGGCTCCACAAAGACATCCAGTGGAATGGTGTCTGTGAAGGAGGCTGAAGAGGCAAAGGAAATAGGAGAAAATTTAGCCTCATATGAAGTCACACAGGCCAACTATTAGCAGGGCCCTGAGAGGTGGCTACTAACAGTGTCACCTGCAAAAGTCTCACCTTTGCATGTAGCCATCCATGTGCAGTTGCTTCCAGAAAATATGGGACCCCCAGGAGACTGGTGTCTTTGTGCTGTAGCATTTATTATGTTCCCGCACTAGGACACATTTTATTTGGAACAAATTTTTAAATCAAAACTTGAGTGGGAGACTGAATTAACAGAGTCTGCATCAGAGGTGTGTTCCCGTGTTGTCACGCAATTCACAAGGTCGTGCTTTAAACCAATTTCTTTATAAATGAATACTCTGGGATTGTCTACCATGTCTAAGGGGAGACAGGTCAGGGTGCTCAGTGGTAATGACCAGCTGCTCGGGGTGAGCTTACAGTATTCAAATAGAATCTCCCAAAGGAGTCAAATCTGTGATTTAATGCCACTTAGAGAATCTTTTTAAATATAGGCATTAACACACACACGTACACATACTTCAAAATACTGGTATAGAGGTACCTCTGGTTACCTCTGCAGGAAAATCTTGTGTCTCTGGGTTTCTTCCATTTCTCAAGAAAATTCTTCTACAATTCATGGTTTAAATAAACTACAACTTCCTCTTTCCTTATTTCATAAATTACCTAATCATGCATCTGGTGGAAAGAGGAGTTATAACTGCAACGACAGCTGGAAGTTTAGCTTTTATCTACTTCCTCCCAGTCCTGCCTGAGATGTGTATGTAGTACACCATCCTGAAATAATATTAATTAGAAAAAAGTCTGTACTTGGAATGCTTTAATTTTACAAACTCTGTAATATATTTTTCAATTTTCTCCTTACTTTCTTTTAAAAATCACTATCATATATGTTAACCTGTGCTGTTAGATGGTAGAAGAAAAATAAAATGCTTTTTTAACCATGCAAACATTTTGATTCTTGCACTTTACGGATTTTTTTTTTTTTTTGTATTGAGAGGAAAACTAGACTCACTACAGATTTTCCGTTGTTTTCAGAAACGTTCTTCTCCTCTCCTCTTTTTCCTTCTCCCTTTCCTCCACCTTCTCTTTTTCTTTGTTTTTCTCTTCCTTCTTTCCTTTTTTTTTGTACTTAGAGTTGGCCTTCCTACTAAGCTACATCCCCATCCCTTTCTGAAAATTTATTTTCATTTTTATTTGTTTGAGACAAGATTTCGCTATGTTGCCAAGCCTGGGCTTGAACCTGCAATCTCCCTGCCTCAGCACCCCAGTGTGCCAGGATTACAGCCTTGCACCATCCCCTCAGCATGCTTCCTTTAGACCACCAAGGACTGCTTACTTTCTGCCTCCCCTGCCTGAATCCTGTCCATCTTTCCTTCCAGAAACATTCAATCTCCTTTTTGGATTCCAAAGAGTGAATTCTTACTCCTCTTTCCCCCAGTATCACTGTGGCACAACTCAATTGTATATCAGTGTTGCACATCGTCATTGGAATATTTTGGTCTCCAAAGCATGATGTGCATAATGTGTGAGACTGCTTCCCAATTTCATTTCAAAATTAGAAGAAAAAGTAATGCTTTCCTACATGGAAGCGGGGCCTTGACAATCTAGGAGAGGTTTCAAGAGGTGAAGCAACTGAGACTCGGAAACAGAGCAGCTAAGTGGAGACAGTGTGCCTGAGCCGTGGTCCTGTGGGGAGGACTGCTGACCCACAGTTAGCAGCCAGGTGGTGTAAAGGTCAGGTTCTGCTTTATGACCTCAGAACACTATGACTCCAGGGCTGATTTTTCCTTGTCATTGGTCAGGGGACCTATCTGTCCTGTTGGTGGAAGTCTTCATTCACCAAGCCTCAGTTTCCCTATTTGTAAAGGTATAGTGATACTTTTATCCCTGCGATAAGGCTTTCATGAGAGAAGATACATGAGCAAGAATGCCCTGCACAGTGTCTGCTGCACACAGAATGCACTAAAGGCATAGTTGATTGAATCCCTCATTTTCATTTACCCCTGTAGTGAGCTCCAGGGATGCAGGCAGGGAGTGAGGAAAGCTTGACCACGGAGGATGGTCAGAAGAGGGTGATGCTCCACAGCTCCCGTGGCCTCAGAGCCAGAAGAGCAGGTGGCCAAGGAGACTGGCAGAGGACAGGAGCAGGGACATTCCCATCTCCATGCCCTTCTGCTGTGTCTAGTGTCCCCCTGGTGTGTCTGCAACAGAGAGTCCTGAAGGCAGAAGAGGCCTGGGGTCTGCATAAACCCAGGTGTTATGGGGTTCCTGGCTCGGGGATGTGGGTAGGCTTTGGGGGGATTGCAAATCAAGTGAGCTCTAAATGACTGCAACCTTTCTTCAGCCTGTATTTAAAACCGTGGGATGTATAAAGTTTGAGTTAGGTGCCAGCAGGCTCATGAATAAACAGGTCTACATGCTGAGAAGAATTAAACAACACAAGCTCCATCCACAGAGAGCACCTTGGTTCATTTATGTAACTGGCATTACCAGGAGGAAAAGAAAATCAGATACAACAGCTTTTGTATTCTCTTCAGTAAAGTTTACAGCTTGATTTATATGCACGTGTCCACAAGGTTATCTGTGTGTGTGTGCATGTGTGCATGTGCGTGCGTGTGTGCGTGTGTGTTATTTCCTTCTGCCAATGCATTATTTGCCACACTAGGAGACAACACAGCAATGTGGCTCAGTTAGACAAGTAGGATGAGCGCAAATATTTCAGAGGCAAAAGCTAAAATTCGTACATGTTGACCTTCATCTAGACTGATAAAAATAAAACTTTTTATGAATCCTAATTGAATAAAACCACCTTAAAATGATTATGCTACAGTATGTATATGTGCAAGTTCACCAAGATAAAGGTCATTATTATATATCACAAATACCTAATAAAAATGGAGATGAAGAAAGATGTGTGCAGTTGTCTGCCGATACAGTGGACAATAAATACAAAAAGTCAAAATACAAAATGTGTAATTTTTTGTCATGAAAATATTTGGTTAACTCAACCTCTGATTTGCCACTGAAGAGACTTGTGATAAGGTGATTTTATTTTTTATGCTGGGAATTGAACCCTGGGCCTCATGCATGCTGGGCAAGCACTGTACAGCTGAGCTACATCTATAGTCCCTTTTTCTTTTCTTCTTTTATTTTTTACTGTTATATTTCTACACAGGACTGTGGTGGTAAGTTGCCTGGGCCGGCCTGGAGCTTGCCAGCCTCAGCTGACTGAGTAGCTAGCACTACAGTTACACACCACCATATTTGGCTCAGGATTGGAATTTTATCCACCAAATCTCAGAGCTATCTGCCAGGACATCCAGACCAGTGGACAAGCAGTGCTTCTCCACCTCCAGAAATACTGCATCCCTTTCCCTGGAAACTGCTTCTCTCTGAAAGTGGGGGTGGAGGTAGAATTCAAGGTTACAGACTACATAGCAACCACCTGGCAAATAGAAGCTTCTAGTACTTGCACTGTTACAGTTAAAAACACTTTTAAACTGGCAGGAAGCAAAATAGCATTTTGGAAATTACAGAACAACTTGAAAATGACAGTGGAGAACCAAGAAATGTTTTTTTCAAGTAAGGGAAAGTTTTGTGTGTGATGTTGTACCTTCTTTGGCCCTTTGATCAATATCCAAGGAGAAATGTTTCCAATTCTGAGAAGTGTTTGTACATGACATTGGATCTTAAGTGTTTAGAGCTCACAGGAGGAGCGTAACTCTCCATAGCCACAATGTTTTTGTCTTTATTTGAATAACAATTTGATAATACACGTATAAAAACTGCTTCTTTTGAAGAGATGATTTACAGATTCTCCATACTTAATAACAACTTTGATGTCATTAATTATCAGTCCCTTTGCTTCTAAACTGTCAAGTGTCTCTCCACTTAAATGCCATTTTTTTTCTGAAAGGTCTGAAAGTTACTTATTTTCCTTAGTCTTCATGTTACTTTCTGACATCAGAATTTGTGCTGTGAGTGCCTCCGAGACCAACTCAACCAAGCATGACTTTTCAATAATTTTAAGACCTTCTTCCTTACTTTCAGTTATCTCCACTTATAGTCCCTCTTGTCAAATAAAAATGATATCAGGATGTGCATAATATTTATTTCCTAAAAATAATCTGGTTCTTTCATTGGGACCATAAGTCAGTCTGGCCCTGGTTTCATAGTTTATCCACTTAGGATTCCACCAAATTGTTTTCATAGTGGGAAGAGAGAATCAGGTTTATAACAGAGTGCAATAAAATAAAATTTCATTTCTGAAAAGTCTGCAAAATGCTAGACAAGGTCAGTGGGTGCCAGAATGGTTTTGAGCAATGGTCGAGAAGATAAAATATCCTTTCTAAATTCTTGCCTTTGGACAATCAGTCTCTGTAAGGACATAAAAAAGTATCGGAATGATTTTTTAAAAATTGTATTAATGGCTTCCCCAAAATGTCACAAATTTAACTCAAGAAGCTTGGATATCCAATTGTCAAGGACATTTTAAATGGCCGTCAAAGTGAGAGTTTCTTCTTATTATTGCATAATATTATTGCCCTATAAACAACATGGCAGTCTTATTATTCCCACAGTACTGACCACTTGTTTGTTCTTTTATGCTAATCCAAGGCTTCAATTGAGCCCAAGCAAACAGCATTCCTTGGCTGATTCTGAATTTTCTCATGTTAATTTCCACATTACTTCAGATTACATTTATGCTAATAATATTCTAAATCTAATAACCATATGTTTATAATGTAGCCAGGATGAATACAATATGAGTTAATGGCATAATACAATACTCTAGAAAATTGCTGACACAATAGAAAATATCAGCTGACTGTAACTTCCCCAAATTTTCCTTGACTACATTAAGCATCCAGATGCTGACATGAGCAAAGCTAACTTAGAATTGCATCTTAAAGGTCATATTATTATTCATTTGCCTCTTCATATCTCAATTTCTTCATTTTAAAACCAGTGATAGTAACCCCTACATTAACTCTCACTGAAATTTGTACTGAGATGCTAACTTTCAAATTATTGTGGGAGTATGTGTTGCATAAATGTAATGTATTAGGCATAACTTTGATTTTCCTTTTAGAAAATTCTGCAGAATGGCTCAGTGAATTCACTGAGTTTGAGAATTGTAAGCCTCTTCCTGTTCTATGCATCAGGATGTGGACCAAAACCACTGCAATTTATTGTCCGTGATGTGTTAGAGTCCAAAACACTAATAAGTTGTTGTGTCAGTCAACACTCTGTAACTGTGACAAAGTGCCTGAGATGATAAATTTATAAAGAAGAAGGTTCACTTCAGCTTCTGCTTTCAGAGATTTCTGTGCATGGTCCTTTGACACTGCTGATTTGGTCCTGTAGCAGCACAATACATCACGGTGGCCTATGGTGGCCAAGCGGGGGGGAGAGGGGGAGAGAGAGTGAGCAAGCTGGAGTCCACATATCTTCTCCAGTGCCTGATATCGGTGATCTAACTTTCTTCCACCTGACCCCAGCCCTCCAAGCTCCCAGTACCTCCCAGTAGCCCCACAGGCTGGGATCAAACTTTTAACACAGCTGACCTTGGGGAGAGCCACTGCAAACTATAGCAGTTGTGAAGTCCTAACCGAGAGGAACATAGCATGGTCCTTCTGCTCCAGGAATTGGACAGTAAATAACCACAGTACAAACTGATTATTGGGTAAGAATGCCAAAGTAAACAAAGGCTACAGTAGTTGAGCTGATTATGGTCTTGAATGAAGAGTAAGGGAAACACCTGGTGGTGAATACCTGTAATCCCAGCACTCTGAGAAGCTGAGGCAAGAGGATTGCCAGTTCAATCCCAGCCTGGGCAACTTAGTGACTTAGGTAGACTCTACCTCAAAATTAAAAAATAAAAAGGGACTGGGGATATAGCTCAGTATGAAGGCCTTGGTTCCAGTCCCTAGTATTAAATAAATAAATGAGTAAAGGGACACCAGTTGGTTGCCAGACATTTACCATATTTACCTTATTTTTAAATGAAGCCTGGTGTTCATTATGAAGAGAAGACATTCTAAGCTATACAAAGCCCATGTGTAGAGAGAGTACCTTCAGGGGGTTGTGAACACCATGAGTTGGGAGCTCAGAGTCTAGACTGCACAAAGACAAGACAGAGTGTGGTATCATGGCCTCGGGATTGTGTGTTATTGAAAGGGGTACATGGGTATTCTGATCCCAGGAATTACATGAAAACCTGTAAAATCACTACTATAAAGCCAGAGTATTGATTGTACGAAGAGCCAAGACAGGAAGCTGGGAAAGGAACATCCATGCAGGGGTAGCAAAGGTAAGGAAACAATGGACACAGCAGATGCATATAAAACTTCTCTGTTCAAACTGCATAGTGGAGTGCTTTGAACATAGGACAAGAAAACTAATTTACTTTAGAAATGATAGTGTGCAAAAATGAAATCGGTAACAGCATACAGTAGAAATTACACATAAAATTGCGCTAAGTATCCACTCATACTTATACTATTCACCAACGTGCAAGAATTCTAGATTATCTCTTCCAAGAGTTCCTGGCACACATGTTTAGGAGTGTCTGCATACATGTGCTTGAGAGTTAGAATAACTGCTGGGTAGCAGCATGGGGAAAGAGACCTTCTGAGACCTCACGTTCACTGTGCCATGTGAAGAGCACATAAAATGTGGTACCCATGTGAACATCCTACAGTCTGGGAACTCTTCCGTGGTAGCACCTGGGCAGCTGCAATGAACATTTTATAACTGCAATATGTTGAGTTACCAAGACGGTCACTTGGCCAAGATTTATAAAGTCAACAGAATTTTTAGCTCTTTGGAATAATTTGTCTTCCTTGGAGACAGAAACACAAAAGACATGCTAGTCCCCATTGGTTTAGTCTGTCACTGCTAACTGTGGGTTCTGTAGCATGATTCAATCTTCATTTGGCCCAATTTGTCTCCATATTATCCCACATTTTCTGTTCATTATTGGCTGCAAGCTCCCCTGAATCCTCCTGTCATCTCAAGGCTTAAATGTCTTTCAACAGGCACAATCCAATCCAGTCTATGAAATATAGCTTTCCATTTGCTTTTGAAATGGCTACAGACTCACTCTCAAGCAAAGAAAACACATCATATAGTGAAGACTTTTAATCTGTTGAAACATATGCCTGGCCCATTCTATTTTGGTTCTCAGCAATATGCTGAACAGCAAAACTTCTGATTGATTCCTACTTGATCAATTTCCAATCTGGCCATCTGAAGATTTAGGAGGCTAGTGGCCACAGCCTGGAGGGAAGTTTCCCTAGGATCTTAGGAAAGTCAAAAGGAGTTTGGAATTCTGTTCCTGGTCACTCCACTACCATTTCCTCTGGACAGTCAGAGATGGCGTTGATCCCTGAACAGGAAAAGAGGTTCAGAAGACTGGTACAGATTTCGGGATTCCCACCCTTCTACTCTCTGTGTCTTAGATCTCTTGTTCTCTGTCTTGAATTCTCTTCCTTTCACCTCAGTTGTCATGGCAGTGGACAGTTCTGGACTGCTTCTCACTACTCCACTCTGCGGTCACCTTGTCCCAAGAATGGCTCATGTGTCCTCTGCCCCCCTGTACTTCCGACTCCTGTTACCCTCAGCATCTGTCAGCTTGAAACCTTGGGATGCAATGCAGAAAGGGTTAACTAAGCAGGCTCATGTTGCCCAAACTTCTCAAGTTTGAAAAAAAAGCCTGACACAAAAGACTGACTCTTCACAGACCTTCAGGAAATACCCTGTGAGCCTTTGGGATATTCTAACAAGAGTTCATTTGTATGCCTAAGGCATGGGCCACGCCATACCAGATACGTCAATTCCCATGACCAGACTTACGGTGAATACCCACTTTTGCTCTGGGATGAGTAGCTGAGTTCCTCTGTAGGGTTGCCACATGTCTATATGCGATCAACCATCCTTCTCTGGAAAGCCTGAACAACATGGCTTGGTTCCCACGTTAGTAACGCTTTGTGTTGTTACAAATCATTTCTGAGAGAATTCATTGCAGCTGGTGGGACTTCACTAGAGAAGGGACACATAGAACCACAGCTAGCTTCTTCTGCATTTTTCTTTCCACCTTTGCTAATTTTAATCCTTAACTGCCCACTATCATGAGCTGTAACTACATAGAGCATACTATTTCTGAGTCCTTTGTGTCCATCAAGTCTGAGGTGGTGTTAGGGATCTACCATCCACAGGTATATCCAAAGGGCAGATACTGTCTCAGAGGATGTCTGCTTTCAGGAGGCCCTGGCTTTGCAATATACAATGTTGTGTAAAAACACCAGTCTCCTGGAACTGGGCATGTACTTTTGAAGACTTTCTTAATGAGTCACTCTGGCCTCAAAACACCACATCAAGGATGTTGGCACTGTGTTCCAAGTGTAGAATATGTGATGATGAAATTACCAGTATTTTCATATATATATACCAACCATTGCTTGCCAAAGATAAGATGCTAACTAGTGCCTTGTTACCTTCCTTGGGGAAACCAGGGTTACCCTACCAGAAAAGCAGCACTGATCAAAGATGATGAGAATCTAGACTAAATGTTGGAGGAGATGTACATTATTATTATCAGCTGCAACAAAGGTAATTGTAGCTTATTTTTTTTAGCCTTTTTTATTAAGATCTTGGAAGACACTGCAGCTAGCCAACATCTAAAATATAATTAATAGAGTGGATTTGCATTATATCTTGGGAAGAGCTTAGATCAGATCATGTGAGGGTCTGCACAATGCTTGAGGTGGACTGAGACCGATGTTGTCCTGGAGGAGAATTATTTCCACAAAGCTTTCGCAGTGCTTCCTGCTGAAAAGCATTGCCTCGAGCATGCACAGTGCCTTCATGCTCTTATTCTCTCATACTTGGAAGTGCAGGGCGTGTGACACCCACCAGGGAGGCGAGAGCACAGGACAAAATAAAGGCTGAGCCTTTCTAAATCGGAAGGGACTGACACCAGGATATAGTGGGAATGTTATTAAAATCTAGTGAACAAAGTGAAGTAAATAAGGCACAAAGGAGTGCAAGATTAGCATAGGAGTGATTATAAGAAAAGCATTCGGAGTGAAACTGGTAAAAGACAGAACTAAGGCCCAAGAGGATGAGGGCAGTGTGCAAGGATTACTCCTGAGTCTTCTCGTCCTCCCATTCTTCTGCCTTAACCAGCCTGTTACTCTTCCCCATCTCTTCCGTCACCACACCTTTTCTTCCTTGTTCCTCCTTTTCTCCCCCTCTTCCTTTCCTCCTTCTGTTCTTCCTCGAACCCCTCTTTCTTCCCTTTTTTCTCCTTCTGCTTCCCCTTTTCTCTTCCTCTTTCTACTCCTCCTCTGTCTCTCTTTAATTCTCTAACTTCCCTTTTCTTCTTTCTGTCCTCTTGGAAACTGAACACATGAAAACCGTGTTTCCTGCAGATTTTTCATCTTTTGAGGAAAATTGTTTCCTAAAATGCCTCTAATTCTCTTGTGCCATCATTAGGATGTGCTTAGCCCTTCTGTACCAGTGAGAACATCAGTTTGGAAATTCCCGGCTAAACCTTTGATGTGGTATTGGATGTCATGCTCAGTGCATCCTTCTAACACTAATGATTTCCTGAGCCAGACTGCTAAAGTGATTTGTAAGTTATATTTCTCACAGATGAATTAGTAGGCTTGTCCTGACATTAAAAAAATGACTGGATTGGGCAGTTTAGAAGAGAAATTTATTTTCCCTCAACTCTGTAAGTTGGAGGCTGAGAGCCATGTGTTGCTAGCGTTGGTTCCTTGTGAGTCTCTTCTGGGCTAACAGATGGATGATTTTCCGATGTGTCTACAAATGATCTTTACTCTACGACCTCATTTAACCTAAGTTATCTCCCTAAAAGCTTGTATTAGTCACTGAACACCTGACATGCACAACTTAAGCAAAAAGATGTTTATTTTGCCTCATGGATTCAGAGGATTCAGTTCATGGTTGGCTGATTCAAAGGTAGAATCAGCACAGCAGAGCAACTGATAAAACAAAGCTGCTTAACCCATGGCAGCCCAGAAGCAGAGAGAGAAGAAAGAAGTTGGGGACAAGAATGGACCGCCTTACAAGTGACCCCCCTCACTTTCTCCCCCAGCCCCCACTTCCTAAAACCACAGTCAGCCAAATCCCCATGATCTAATCACAGTTCAAAATCCACATCTATGAACACATAATGCTTTGGGGATATTTTAGATCTAAACCATAATAAGACCCTGTCCCTAAATATCATGTGGAAGGTTTTCCTTCATATGCACCTCATACAAGCATTTTCAAGGTAGGACCTTCATCTGTGTTATTTACCATTTTGTTCCCCACATTTAGTAGGCTTTGATACATAAAAGTCGACAAATACATGTTTACTGCACAGATTTATGAGGGGATGGATAAATACCCAAGGCCACAAAACTCAGGTATGAACTCTGAATAATATCTCGCCACAATGTCAACTTGTGAGTCATCCTTCCTCAACCTGAATCATCTGGAAAGTCTAAAAACATTGAAGGGATTATTAATGGAACCTGAGGTAAGTAATAAATAATGTACTCTAACATAAAACATGGTTTACATTGTTACTAGGTAAAAGATCTGGACAACTGAGCCATAACAGTAGTTAGTGCTGGGTAAAATGGGGAAGGGATGTCAGCTCAAATAGATTAACCTACAAGGCTCTGCTACCCAAGGGGGCGCCTAGGAAAAAGTTCTGGAATATTGATAAATGGGTCTTTACAGTATTAATTTAAATCCTGTGACTCAAATGGTCTGCTTTTCAAAAAATGATAGTGTTCATTGCTCATGATGTGTTTAATATATGTTAATTCATTGACGTAGGTATTTTTATTTTCTCCATTTTTTCTTTTCAGAAAAATGACTGACACACACGTTAAAATAGCATGCCCAAGATTACAGGAAGGGATAGCACTGAGATTGCAACCAAGGAAGTATAGCAGTGAGTTGACGTTCTCAAATAAAATATTCATCCTTGTGGCAAACAGGAGAAACATCATTTATGTCTTATCCCAAAATGACCTAGCATTTATGCACAATCAATGCTTGCTCGTGGATTAATTTAGTAGTCATATATTTTGAATCACTCATCTACAATGTGTTTTAATATTGATGATACACTTTCTAAAATGTGTTAATCATTAGTATATTCCAAAATGATCAAGGCACAACCCAGAAGAGGAGAAAGAAAAGCAAACAAGTAATCAGCACAGTGCAAAATCTACTGTTTGGATATTTCATGATATATGAGCCAAAGCTGCAAATTTGGAGCATTTTCAAATGAGATTTAATTTCTTTTCTTTAAGTACCTCTTCCTGCTCTGCCAGATGTATTATTGGCCTTATTTCAGGTCTTCATGTTTGTTTATAAACATTTGTCTTATAATGCAAAACTTAAATAAGAAACTGGCTCTGGTGCATTGTAAATCTTCAGAGTCTAAAATTGCTTTGTAAAACATAGTGATTTATCCAATTAGTTATGGTATACTTTTAGAGTGGTGCAAAGATTTATTGACTTTTACTACTTGAGATATTCATGCAAATCACCTTCAAAAATACCTATTTGTAAACATTTTAATCAAAAGATCTATACTATCATTCAGTTGTGGGCTGTGGGAGGAATATTAAGTTACTGAACACTAAATCTTCCTTAATACTGAAACACCATATTTATCTTCTATCTTCAGAACCAGCTTCCTTCCACTGCACTGATAGAAAGCGTTGTGTAGAAGGAAATGTTCAGCATAAGTCATGAACTGGCTTAACCTTGCAGAGTTGCTTTAATGATTCCATGGTTTGGGGCTGGGAATTTAGCTCAGCGGTTCCACTGCCTGCCTCACAAGTACAAGGATCTGAGTTCAATCCCCGGAACAACAACAACAAAAATTAATTAATTAATAATAATAATAATAATTCCGTGGTTCTAAAGTCATAATCTACAAACATGAGACAACTTAACTAACCATGGTTGGTTTTATAAAACTATTTTTGTCCATTCCATAATTCTGAGGAATCATTCAGAGTTAGGAAAAGGATTATTTTAAAATAACTACTTTGAACTAAAATGTGCATACTCTAAAATTCACAAACTTAAAGTGTATGATTCAGTAGGTTTTAGCACGTTGACAGAGTTGGACAACCATGACCCAACCAAATTTAGATCATTTTTGTTATCCCAAAACAAAGCACTCTACCCACTGGATATCATCTTGCCATCCCACCCCACTAAATCTAGCCAACCACTGAGCTACTCTATCTTCATAGATTTTCCTGTTTGGGAAATTTAATTATTTTTTAAATTAAAAATAGACTATGCTCATAGCAACAGTAGAGACCTTAACATATCCAGAGAAATGGAAATCCTGCAAGGTGAACCCTCACTCTGTATTGGAGTGAAACTAGGAATGGACAGCAGAGACGTATTTAGAATACAATAAGGTCTCTCTCTCTCTCTCTCTCTCTCTCTCTCTCATCTGTCTTTCATTTCATACTTTATTTATGTACTAACTTTTTCATATAAGGGAAGCCATGTGATGTTATGTGATGTTCAAGCTTGTGTGTCTGGTTTACTTCACTTAACATTAATGGACTCAAGGTTTATCCACTTTCCTACAAATATCTCGTTTATCCTTCCATATGGCAGAGTAGTACTCCATTGTGTATAAGTAACATTTTCTTTATCCATTCATCTATTGATGGGCATATAGGCTACTTCCAAGATTTAGCTATTATTAACTGTGGTGCTATAAATGTAGGTACATACACATATTATGGTATGATGTTTATAACTCTTTTGGGAGGATATCTAAAAGGGGAATCACTGGGTCAAATGAAATTTCTTTTTTGAAGAATCTCCATACTGATTTCCATAGTGATTATATCAGTTTCCAGTCTCACCAACAACGGAGAAGGGCTCTTTTCTTCCCACAAACTCACCAGCATTAGTCATTGGTTGATTTCCTAACAGTAGCCATTCTTTTGGGGATGACATGGAATCTTCCTGTTGTTGTACTTTGTATTTCTCTAATGGCCAGTGATGTTGAACATTTTTTCATGTATTTATTGGCCAATTGTATTTGTTCATTTGAGAAGTGTGTATTCATTTCAGTTACCCATTTTTTGATTAGGTCTTTAAATTTGGGAGGATCTAAATTTTTTTAGCTCTTTATATATTCTAGATGTAGTCCTTTGTTGAGGAGCAGCTGGTCAAAATTTTTTGCTATTCTATAGATTGCCTCTTACTGTTGTTGGTGGTTTCCAATGTGGTTTCCACAGAAAGTCTACTTCTTTGAATGGTCATGTAATTGATTAATGTATCAAAATTAAAAATTGAGTGTGTATCAAGATTACTCAAAGTGTCATTAATTATAAGACATTTATTTAAATAAGATTGCAAATGTAGTTACTATATCAAAGCAAAAGGCCAAAAGCAAGACTTGAAGATGAAAAATGTTTTTATTTCATTTTAAGAAACAAAATAA
The DNA here is from genome assembly GCF_053883595.1 of Heterocephalus glaber. Classification (NCBI taxonomy): domain Eukaryota; kingdom Metazoa; phylum Chordata; class Mammalia; order Rodentia; family Bathyergidae; genus Heterocephalus; species Heterocephalus glaber. The sequence continues at coordinate 12,425,261 of NW_028258381.1, forward strand.
ACTTTATAACAGTAAGCTGGAAGTATAAGTTTATATAGAAATTAACTGGAGATGAATAGGCTAAATAAAGCTCCACTAGTACTCTTGTGCTACTTAGAAAACTTTCAAATGCTTCATTTTTCTTCACCTTGATAATTAAAAAATAAAATCAGAGTATGTATTTGAGAGACTATAATCTAAAACCAAACTAAAGCTTACTGACAAGTTTTTAAAATCTACATACTTGCTTAGTGTAGAAAATCTAAAATTCTCTATGTGTGTATGCATGCCTGTACACATTAAATATCACAAGATTTCTCTTATATGAGAAAGCCAAATTATACATAAAGAGCAAAATGAAAGGTAGAGAATAGGAAGTAGGGAAACTGATCTTTCTCAAAAGGGAAGGGATCCAGGGATGGAGGGAAGGAAGAGGAAGAAGCGGGAAGGGAATAAAAACAGGAATTAAGGGCCGGGGATTTAGCTCAATGGCACCGCGCCTGCCTCCCGAGCACAAGGTCCTGAGTTCGATCCCCGGTACCAAAAAAAAAGAAAAAAAAAAACAGAAATTAAGATGTGTGATGTTGGTGCACCAACTCCACACAAGGAATGTAAACACTATGTACTGGAAACATGGACTAATAGAAATAAAAAAGATAAAGTACCATATTCAACCCGGAAAACCTACATTTTGTTGGGGAGAACAGGATAAATTGTATGAAATATAAGCATGCAATTATTTTCTTTAGAAAATGTGTTCAATAAAGTATATAATTGGAAATATCATATTAAGCATTTTATGGGAAAATCTTAATATTTTTCACTAAAATTTACTAAACAGTTTCTATGTGCTCTACAAATCACTACAAGTTTTACAAATTTAAGTACAGTTTTAATTATAAAATGTTCAAATATCTTCTACTTCATTGAGTTCAAGCAATTGGCCAGTCTACCTCGAGTGGGTAGGGGAGGGAAAAAGAAACAAGTATTAGAGTAATTTACCAAAAGAGTGGTGGATGTGGACCACATGTCTTGGCTGTGGAAATTGCCTTGGAGACCTAGAGGTAATGTGTGTGGAAAATAAACGTGTAAGGAAATGTACTGAGTGTGACAGGAGTCAGAATATAAAAGTCACAGTAAATATGGAAAAGAATAAGTTGAAGATGAACTCTCTAGTGCTCATTTGGAAGCCAAGGTCTAGACATAATTTTATAGCTATTACTAGTTATACAAAATATACAGAGACACAGCAGTGTGTGTATGTGTGTGTGTGTGTGCACGCGCACACTTCCTAGCTTCGTGTGCTGAGAGGACACAAAGTTGGACACCAATCTCAAAGGACTGGGAGCCCTGCTGTTGGTGCCAGGCCAGAGAGAACACCAGGGGAGGTGGAGCTTGATGCAGGGAGAACAAAGCTTTGCACCCCTCAGCCCTCCTGCCCAAAAGCGTGGACCTGGAGGAGAACACACAGACCCCACCTCTGGGAGATTCGGTTTGGAAAACTTTGCCAATGAATCTCAGTGAGTCTGGAAATTTCTTTTTCATGATTTTTTTTTCCAATGGTGGGTTCAGTTTCCTTAATAATTCTCCAGATTTGCAAATGATTTCTGACATATTTATTAAGTTATGGTCCTCCACATCTTAAAGGAAGTGGTCCCATAGCTATGGAAGCTGTGTGTGGAACCAAGATTAGGAGACCCGATTGCCATTCTGGTATCTTCAGGGTCTGCAGCCATATACCCAGTTTCATGCCTGATATTAGTGATTTGTATCTTCCTTTCTTGATGCCAGATTCACTAGAGATTTGATGGTTTTATTGATTGTCCTAAGAATCATCTTTTTGTTTCATTGATTTTTTTCTCTTGGTTTTCTGTTTTCAGTTTCATTGATTTCTGCTCTTCTCTTTATCATTTCCTTCCTTCAGCCACTTGATATTTATGGAGCCTCCTCTTCTAATTTTATGTAGTAAGACCTTACAGTGTCGATTGAGATGTTCTTATTTTGTAGTGTTTGCATTTATTGCTATAAAATCCCCCTTCAGCAATGTCTTAGCTGCATCCTGCTCCTTTTTTTTAAAAGTGGGGTGGAAATTTGAAAACAATTTGGGTCTTGTTCTGGGAGAGACCAATGGCTGTTGGCAGATTCAATGATTGCATGAGCTCTCTGGAGTTGGAATGCAACTGAGGATCCCCGTTCTGGGCCTGAAATCCTACCCTGGAAGAAGCACAAGGCTGTGAAAGGAAAATTTCCCACAGCCTCTCGAGTTTAAATAAGTACATATTCAGTAAAGTTCTTGAGGAGACAACAAGGGTACATTTTTTTAACCTGGTCAGGGAGTTAATAAAACAATCTCAATGCCCATTTCATCTGATTATAATACTTTTATACAAGAAACTATGCATGCACCTAGAATTTAGATCACGTTTAGTTACTTTCTTATTACAAAGCTCTGCATCTGAATAACATTAAAATGGAAAGTTTGACTCAGTTTTTCATTTTTCTTTCTCCAGTGGGTTTGTTATTCATTCTTTACTGTTATTCGTTCTTTCAACGATCTGTGAGCTGGAGTCATTCTTATTATTAAAACAAACCTGCTAATAGTCCCTCCTCTACAACATGAGTAGATTAATGTGTACTGATAATTGTTAATTATCAGATTTAATGAACCTACTTGTCTTCGCATTTTCTTCTAGATGCAGTTGGAATAATTTGGAATTCATGTTAAATAGCTTGCTGACATGAAGAAGGTTATTTTGGGGGGGTTTTTTCTTCCCATTTTGGCAGGGAACTAATATGGGATGAGCAACAATTTATGGCAAGAAACTTTCCTCAGAGACAACCAATAAAAGAGAAATGATATTGCTCTAATGAAATAAGCCTCACGGATGACTATTTCTACCACTGGTTGTGGTTTAGATGAGACAGATGGAAATAATAGATGGTGTCATGCCAGAACACGGGAGACGCTTCCTGCCAGATGTTGGACAATAATGAATATTTAACTCCGAGGCGAAAACTTTTACTTCATTTTCATCCTAGACATATGACTTGCCTGGTTCCTTCTGGAAACTGACAGGCACGATACTGTTTGCTTCCTGAAAACAAAATGTCTTTGAGACAAGCTGAAGGGCTCTGAATAGTGATTTCTTTGTAACAGCCGCCTGGGCAGGGTTAGCGAGCAGCCATCCGCCAGACCACATTGATTTTCTGGCCTCTGGAGAGCTCAGAACACCAGAGGGAGATAGCAGGGTTGTGCTTCTGGAAGAGAACCTCATTTTGTTGGTGGTGAAAAGGGCTCATTTCAAATAGGAGGAGAGGGGCCCAAGCCAAGTCACTGCTGGGCTGGGTGGTCCCTGCCGGGAGGTGCCCTGCGCACACCAGCCTGCAGACTCCGCACTAACCCCGAGACACGGGGCACCTTGGGGCTCCCTGTCCTCCAGGAATTGGAGTGCTCCTGCTGAAATCTCTCTTCTGTGTTGCTTTGGAGTGCTTTAAAGAGTTGCAAAGAACAATCATATAAACTAGTCTTTTACAATGGCAGGTTAAAATTATATTCCCCGATCCAACACCCCTTGACATTTCATGTTTTATATTTCACCAATCCAATATATCAACAAATCTGGTTCCTCTGGGATTTAAATATAATACTAAATATTCCCAGGGAGAAATTTTATATGTGTACTTATTCTGTCAATGGAATTCCATTTTATAAAAGTCAATATGTATGCCATCTCAATAGTATTTTGGAAGGTACTTTGGTACACTAAGATGATTCTACTAGTTTAAAATAGTAATAATATTTTTGTAGAATAACTATACTATAACAATGTAAAAAGTCTCAACGTAATTTTTAGTTCCACTGATATAAACATATTTGGTGTTCACTTGTAATAAACAATCTTTTAGGGTAAAATCATAAAACTATTATAGTTAATTGAACTGATCATTTTAAAATTGACATTAATATTTGTTTGAAGCCTCAAAGTTTTTTAATTTGACATTTCCACAGGCTTGTTTGATCTTGTTCGATATTTGAGGTGTAAAATAATTGCTTGTATTAAAGCTAGTTTATTTGAGGTAAATATTTATTTGTCTTTAATCTTTAATTGTCTAAAATACATAATCATTTCAAAGTACACAAAAGCCAGTATAGTAGGAAAATATAAGCTAATTCGATCCAAAAACAAACATATTGTGTACATATTCTAGGAATATCATAAAACCATCAATATGGGTTTGCACATGTGTATAAATTACTACAAATAAGCAAAAGGAGGTGTCTGCGATTTCCTGTACACAACTGAAACATCTTATAACACTTTATTTTCATTCATGGAACATTCTTCTCTTCCAAAGTAAACACAGATAAAAGTTCTGAATGACTGCAAGATATTCTTATTGAGCCTCATAGATTTTATTTTCATTTTCTGGAGAATAACACACTTAGAGAACTAATCTAGGTACGCATTCTGCCGTTCCATTAGGATACATTGCTGAATGCCCTCTTTTTTAGTTTAACTGTAGATCATGTTTTAGAAATGTTGATATATGGCTAACAGTTTATACATAATATATCATTCACTCTTAACCAAACCTTGGTTAATACAGGATGTGTCTGTCAGATTTGCCACTGCTGGGACCAAATACTTGACATTCACAATTTAAAGAAGGAAATGGTTTATTTGGTCTGTTTTAGGAGATCCAGCCCGTGGTCAGCCGGCGGGAGCACCATGACAGAAGGGCTTGGCAGAGGAAATCTGCATGCTCTGCTCTCCATGGTGTCCAGGAGACAGGGCAGGGGAACAGCTCCAGAGTGGAGGGAGTAAGGACCCCAGGTCACTCCTGCATGCCCCACCAGACAAGTTGGGGTGCTTTGCTAATCCCCAGTCAACTCCATGCCAGTCAGGCTGACACTTACGTTTAACCATCACACGGATATTCATTCAACTGTAGTTTTAACTCATAAGGTATAACCATGGATATACTGATATAATATCAACTTCATAGTTGTATAGTTTGTTATACCCTTTTACAAACTAAGTAATATTAACTTATAAGTTAACTATATTTCAAATATAATTCTTTTGAGTCCATTGCTGATGTTCTTTACTACTTTATTGAATTAACAATTGTTTTCCAGGTTAATGAGAACTCTTAAGAATAGGAACATTTGCTTTTCCTTTCTATTTCCCATTTTAGCCTTTTATTTGGTGTCCTTATTGCTATTCTTTTCATTTTGTATAGCTTAAAATATATACTGAATTCTGCCATCAGCTTTGTCTCCTAAGTTCAGCTTTTGATAACATGCTTGAAGGAAGCTTTCTTGTATCCACTACACATTTTCAACTATATTTAAATTAGGCTTCAGATTCACCCCAGATTAGTTTTGGGGTGAGTGATGTGAAGAGTGAACAAGGTTTTTTCATTTTTCAATTGTCTCCATAGAATTATAGAATAAACTATTGTGCTCTCTTCTACTTTCAAACTATTCAATCAGTTCATTGGGTTTTATTAAAATAGTTTTCTGGATAAGGGCCACAGGTTTATGGTTAAGAATTTGGATCTGTTGCTCCTCCAATTAAATAGAAATAAGAATAAGAGTATTATCCTAGATATCTCCTAATAAAAAAATTTGATATTTGTAGACATTTTAATAACTCATCAATAAATGTTGACTGCAATTAATAATAAAATTATAATACATTAATTTAATACATTTTGAGTCCTTTGATACAAGACAGTGATATATCTTTGATTATGAGAGTCTTAATTCTTATTGTTGATTACATACGTAAGCACTGAGTTTAATTATCCTATTTTTCTATTTTATGAAAGGTATATTTTTCTCAGCATATTTTAAACTACTCAATTGGAACAGTAGAAAAGTACATTTTTCATTTAAATGTCTAAAATATTAACTCTGTATTATTTCTCATATGTTGGTAGTCAAATACATGACTTTTTCTTCAACTCTTGATATTAATAGTTCTGCCTCTTTTCAACATTTGCTATTTTTCCCATTAAATTGAGTAAATATTTTAGAAAATGAAATTTCGGAAAAAAGATAATGATGTATGCATCACAGAATTATGAAGATAAATACAACATCAAGTCAGACTGTTGGAAAAGAAAATAATAGAACAGTGTAGTGCTTAGTTTGGAAAAGCTCAGGAAAAGCAGGCCTTGTAATGGACACATGACATCAGTGTAAATGTATGTAAGGTTGCCTGAGTAATTTGGAAAGGTTAAATCTGTTTCATCAAATCTACAATTTATGTATATTTTTCACACTGTATGTTTCTATAATGAAGATCGTCTAACAAAGACATCTTACAATTGTAGTTGGTGTAATCAAACTTCATAAAATCTGTGTAACCCAAGAATAACTCCTTCAACACCTCTGTCTAAAATCAGGAATGCTCCTTGCCTGGATGCAAATGGTTGTATGCAACAACCTGCCTATATAATGTAACTATTAAAGAATTTAACATTGGTGTACATTCTCACATTTCTTATATACAATCTAGGATTGTTGTGCCTATAAAATAATGACAAAAATCCATTTTAGAAACTTGCTGTGTGCATCCCTACTAAAGGAATTTTCCCTTTAGGTCCACTTTGGCACAGTTATCAAATTGAGGAGATTCACACAATATGAACCTGAAAAACATTTTACAGTAACATAAGCTGTGGATAACACTCTTCTCACTGCCTCAGCAACAATTTGCTGTCCTCTTCCTCCTGAATTTTGCAATTCTACTTGTGTTAAGGAGGTATCCTGTCTCAACAGACATTTAACTGAGTAATTCTTCTTCTTTGAAAACAACCTTATAAATTCATTGAACATTTGGCATTTTTCTTCAGTAATGTGCTTAGTTAAATATTGTTTTCCCACTTTCAGTTGGGTTGTCATTCACTTGGTGATTTGTAGGTTTTCTTGTTAGAGTTGAATGTCCTTAAAGCAATGAGAGACATTAAAATGTCTCAAAACATTCTAAAATTTAGGCCTACATTTCCATATAGCCTAGGTATCATATAAAAAATTGCAATAGAAATTTAGGATATGTGTCAGCAGAATGATAAGAGAAATAGGACATGTGCCTACATCTAGCTAATAAACAAAATTCTATTTAGGGAGATTAAAAACTCTTAAATGCATACATCAAGTGATCAGTTTCTAAAAGTTTGAAATTACACATTAAGCTGAAGAAAGGAGAAAAACAAAAATAATAATTAAAGGGCAGAATTTACTGAAATAAGAAATAAGTATACAATAGAAGGAATCCCTAAACTCACGTAGTATGCAGAATAGTTCTACTTTCTAGGACGTTCATCTCCTAATCCTCAAAACCTGTGAATGTATTGCCTCACTTGGCCCATGGGGTTTGCAGGTATAATTAAATTAAATATGATGGGGGATGACCCTGATTTATCAACCAAGAACTCTATAATTGGCAAAATTATTCAAAGATGAAGGAGAAATTTAGAAATGTCCACATAAACAAATATGAGTGACTTTTTCATGAGCTGGGCTGGACTACCCATGGAGGAGGCACAGGACCAGGCACAGAGGGCTGGAGTCACATGGAGAGCCAGGGCTCAGTGGAACTCTAGGCTCTGAATACTACAGCAATGCATGGGGGCCAGCAGGGTGGGCTCAAGGGTTGAAGAATCTATGAAACAAGCACTTGGAGAGGTGAGGGTTTGGGGTTCGTAGTGATGGATGTGCTGCCCCACCAGGGAAGCTAGAGTTACAGAATCCTCCTTCCACATGTGCCTCTCAAGATCCCAAAAGGGGGTCCAGAGGAAGGGGCTTCCCAGTCACCATCCCTCCTGCTGCTCCCAGCCCAGAGGAAGAGGCTTTTGGGCCATCTTCAGTCCCCCCACTCCCGGCCCAGAGGTAGGGGCTTCTGAGCTGCCTTCCCACTGCTCCTGATCCAGAGGAAGGGGCTTCCAGGCCACCATCCCTCCCACTGCTCCCAGCCCAGAGGAAAGGGATTTAGGGACACCTTCTGCTGCACTGCTCCCTGCCCAGAGGAAGGGGCTTCTGGGCCACCATCCCTACCACTGCTCCCAGCCCCTGTCCCACCTCTCCCAGCTCAGAAGAGGTGATCTACGCAGGTGCCAACAACACACCCCCACCCCCCAGTCGAAATGAGAAAACACATAAATAAGTCTCAAAAACATACTTCCAGATCACCTACAGCAAGCCCAAAGGGAAATGAGATGGAACACTCTGATACTCAACCACCTGGACCCCCTGAACTGGCAACAAAAGGGGATTTGGAAAAAATGAAATCAGAAATAATTTCTCAGATAACAGGAGAAATTGTGCTCCTAGTGCAAGACATGATTAATAAATCTAGAGAGGAGCTCAGGAACATGATGAAATCTCAACATAGGAAACAAATGGAATCCATAAAAGAGATGCAAATAGATTTCCAGGAGATGAAAAACTCCATTGAAAGTCTAAACAGCAGAATGAGCCAATGTGAGGACAGAATTTCAGATATAGAAGATAGGATTGCAATTAATGACCAGGAAAAGAAAAATTGCTTCAAAATTATAAGGGAACATGAGAAATCAATCCAGTAGCTGCTAGATGATGCAAAGAAGAATAACATAAGACTGATTGGGTTCAATGAAGAAACAAGAGAGAGTGCAGATGACATTAAAAAAAAAAACTCTTCACAGAAGTAATGGCAGGAAACTTCCTAAGCAGGGGAAAAGAGCTTGACATACAGATAAGTGAAGCATATAGGACTCCAAATAGTCTTGATAAAAAAAAATCTACACATAGGCATATAATTGTTAAGATTCCAGAAACACAACAGAAGAACAAAGTTCTCCAAGCAGTCAGAGAAAAGAAACAAATCACATACAAAGGAAAGCCCATCAGAATCACAACAGACTTCTCAACACAAACCATCAAGGCAAGAAGAGCTTGGAGTGACATATTCCAAGCCCTAAAAGAAAACAGCCTCCAACCCAGATTGATGTACCCTGCAAAACTATCTTTCAAAATGGATGGAGAAATAAGATACTTTCATGTCAAAGAGCACCTTAGGAACTTCATGAATATCAAACCAGCACTCCAAAAAATTTTACACAATATCCTAGGAACAGACATTAAGGATCACAACCCCAGGAAGCAAAGCAAAACGAACCCATCTGGCATGACAAGAAATTAAATGTAAAGGGGGAGAACCCAACAAAAAGAAAAAGTCATGGCAATGACAAGTCAATTAGTTTCAGCTATAACCATCAAGGTTAATGGTCTCAATTCACCAATCAAAAGAAATAGACTGGCAGAATGGGTCAAGAAGCAAAATCCAACAATATGCTGCATACAAAAAACACTTAATTCAAAAGGAAACTCATAGACTGAAAGTTAAAGGGTGGAAAACAATATTCCATGTGACAGGAACCCGAAAAAAAGCAGGAGCAGCTATCCTCTTTGCAGATCAAGTAGATTTCAAACCAACACTCATTAAGAGAGATGAAGAAGGACACTACATCCTTGCAAAGGGAACAATCCAAGAGGAAAAAATGACAATCATAAATATCTATGCACCAAACACTAGTGCACCCAGCTATATAAAACAAATGCTAACAGACATGAAAAGTTATATATGCACTAATACAATTGTAGTGGGGGACCTCAACACCCTACTGTCTCAAATAGATAGATCAACTGGATAAAAAATGAGTAATGAAATACTAAAACTCAATCGAATTCTTGAACAAATGAATTTAACAGATGTTTACAGAGCCTTCCACTCCACAAAATCAGAATACACCTTCTTCTCAGCTGCACATGGGTCATTCTCAAAAATAGACCATGTACTCACACATATAACATGTTTAAGTAAGTGCAAAGGAACTGATGTTATCCCCTGTATATTATCAGACCATAATGCAATGAAATAGGAGCTCAAAAAATTTCATAAACACGTGGAAATTGAACAATACACTTCTGAATAACCAATGGGTCACAGAAGAAATTAAAGAAGAAATCAGACAGTTCTTTCAATTAAATGACAATGACAATGCAACATATTGGAATCTATGGGACACAATGAAAGCAATCTTACGAGGGAAATTCATAGCAGGGAATACGCATATTAGGAAAATACAATGAGCCCAATTAAATAACCTGATGTTGCACCTCAAGCTTCTAGAAAAAGAAGAGCAGGACAACCCCAGAGCTCATACAAGGGAGGAAATTATAAAGATCAGAGGAGAAATCAATGCAATGGAGACTAAGAGAATGATACAAAAAATCAATGAAGCCAAGAGTTGGTTCTTTGAAAGAATCAACAAAATTGACAAACCTTTAGCCAACCTTCTCAGAAAAAGGAAAGAAAAGGCCCAAATCCATGCAATTAGGAATGAAAAGGGTGAAATTACAACAGACCCAGCAGAAATTTAGAGGATCATCAATACCTACTTCCAGAACCTATACACCAATAAGATGGAAAATGCAGAAGAAATGGACAGATTCCTAGATACATGTGAATTACCAAAGTTGAATGAAGAAGACCTAAAAATTCTAAAAAACCCAATATCAACCAATGAAATTGAAAACATAATTAAAAACTTAACAACTAAGCAAAGCCCAGGCCCTGATGGCTTCACTGCTGAATTCTACAAGACATTTAGAGAGGAACTACTGCCACTACTGTTTCAACTTTTCAATGAAATTGAAAGGGAAGCAATACTCCTGAATTCATTCCTGGAAGCAAGCATCACCTTGATCCCCAAAGCAGAGAAAGACCCAACCGAAAAGGAGAGCTATAGGCCAATCTCACTAATGAACATAGATGCAAAAATCCTTAATAAAATACTGGCAAACAGAATGCAGAAGATCATCAAGAAGGTCATACATCCTGATCAAGTGGGATTCATCCCAGGGATGCAGGGATCGTTCAATATACACAAATCAATCAATGTAATACACTATATCAATAGAGCCAAGGACAAAAACCATATGATTATCTCCATAGATGCAGAAAAAGCATTTGACAAAATCCAACATGCATTTATGATAAAAACCCTACAAATAATTGAAATAGATGGTCTCTACCTCAAACTGATAAAAGCCATCTATGAAAAACCAACAGCCAATATCATACTAAATAGTCAAAAACTGAAATCCTTCACACTAAAATCAGGAATAAGACAAGGATGTCCACTGTCACCACTCTTGTTCAATATAGTTCTGGAAACTTTAGCCACGGCAATTAGACAAGAGAAAGAAATAAAAGAAATAAAGATAGAAAATGAAGAAGTCAAGTTGTCATTATTTGCAGATGACATGATACTCTATATAGAGACCCCAAGAACTCCACCAAAAGTCTTCTAGACTTAATAACCAAATTCAGTCAAGTAGCTGGTTACAAGGTCAACACACAAAAATCAACAGCTTTCCTCTACATGAATGACAGATTCACTGAGAGAGAAATAGGGCAAACAATTCCTTTCAAAATAGCATCCAAAAAACTGAAATACCTAGGAATCATCCTAATGAAAGAAATCAAAGACCTCTTCTCTGAAAACTATAGCACTCTGAAAAGAGAGATTGAAGATGATATCAGAAAATGGGCAAACATCCCCTGCTCCTGGGTAGGAAGGATTAATATAGTGAAAATGAACATCCTTCCAAAACTGCTATATAGATTCAATGCAATTCCAATTGAGATCCCAGCAGCATACTTCATGGACCTTGAGAAAACAATCCAAAAATTCATTTGGAACAAGAAGAGATGCACAATAGCAAAAGCAATTCTAGGTAACAAAGACATGGCAAGGGGTATCACAATCCCCAACCTGCAACTATACTACAAAGCTACTGTGATAAAAACAGCATGGTACTGGCAAAGAAACAGACCTGAGGACCAGTGGAACAGATTAGAAGATGCAGAAACAAGGCCAGATGCACTCAGCCATCTCATCTTTGATAAAGGATCCAAACACCCTCACTGGAGGAAAGATAGCCTCTTTAATAAATAGTGCTGGAAAAATTGGGTTTCAACTTGCCAAAGATTAAAACTAGACCTATATCTCTCACCATGCACTAAACTAAAATGAAAATGGATTAAAGATGTAAATATTAAAATAGAAACTCTGAACCAGTTGGAACAGAGGTTAGGTAGAACTCATGAAGACATCGGTGTAGGAAAAGATTTTATGAACAAAACCTCAGTTGCCCGTGAACCAGCACACACAATCAACAAGTGGGATCTCTTCTTATTAAAAAGCTTCTGCACAGCAAGAGAAACCACCAGCAGTGTGAAGAGACAACCCACAATGCAAGAAAAAATCTTCACCTGCTTTTCCTCGACAAAGGTCTACTATCTCGAATCTATAAAGAACTTAAAAAGATCAGACCTCCCAAATTTAAAGACCCAATCCGAAAATGGGCATCTGAAATGAACAGACATTTCTCAGACAAAGAAGTAGAAATAGCAAATAAATACATGAAAAAATGTTCAACATCACTGGTCATTCCAGAGATGCAAATGAAAACAACGCTGAGATTCCACTTCACTCCAGAAAGAATGGCTACTGTCATGAAATCAACCAATAACAGATGCTTTCGGGGCTGTGGGGAAAGAGGAACCCTGCTCCACTGCTGGTGGGAGTGTAGACTGATGCAACCACTGTGGAAATCAGTATGAAGATACCTCAAAGAACTAGGACTAGAAGTCCCATTTGACCCTGCTATTCCACTGCTGAGGATCTTCCCCAGAGAATTAAAAGAATCATACCACAGTGATATATGTGCACCCATGTTCATAGCAGCACAGTTTGTGATAGCTAAAACTTGGAAACAGCCCAAATGCCCATCAACTGGAGACTGGATAAAGAAAATGTGGTTTTTTTTATAAAATGGAGTACTACTCAGCCATAAAAAATGAGAAATTAGAGACATTTATAGCTAAGTGGATGCACATTGAGGCAATACTTTTAAGTGAAATAAATAGGACACACCTGTGTAAATACCAAATAGTTTCTCTGGTTTGAGAAACTGAAAGTGTAAATAAGGACTAAAATGTATAATAGGTAATGTGAAATAGGAAGAAAAGGGGCAAAGGGGAAGGAAGTGGGAGGGCTAGGGGAAAGGATAGAAGGGAATGGGATTAATATGAGAAAATGGAAAAATAGGAACAAAATCTTTGTAAATAGGGAGGAATGGAGGGGTTGAAGGGAGGGCTGGTTAAGGGTGAAAAATAAGAACTAAGAGAGACTATGTAAAGGTGCAAATTTCCAATGATGAATGTCATTATATTGTATACCTAAAATGTACCAATGATTAGAATGAATAATCGATAATGTAAAATAGGAAGAAAAGGTCCAAAGGGGTAGAGGTAGTGGGAGGGGCAGGGGAAAGGAAAGTAGGGAAAGGAAAAATGATGAGAAATGGAAAAAAATGGAAATAAAGTCTTTATAAATAGGGAAGGATGGAGGGGGTGAAGGGAGGGCTAGGAATGGGGAAAAGATAAGAACCAAGATGCATCATGTAAAGGTACAATTCCCAATGAGAAATGTAATTGTGTTGTATACCTACAATGTACCAATAAAAGAATTTAACAACAACAACAAAAAAATCCCGAAAGGGGTACAGCAACTGGTTATACTGTGGTCAACATGTACAATCCATGGATAGAATATGTGCATATATTTATACATATTTATGTATGCATGTATAGAAATATGGGAATAAGTGTGCATAGGCATGCATATATAATATATAACAAATTATCATGTATTACATAGTAAAGTTATATATATGTGTGTGTGTGCACATGAGTAAGATATTTTAAATTCAATCGCTCAACATCACCACCTCTTTCATGCCACCACTGCAACGGATGTGGGCATTTGGGGAGCTGCTCGGGGACTCTTCACTTGGGTGTATATAGTCTGGGATCATTGGCTTTGCGATTTGCTGTTGAATTAAGGATGCATGTGTTGCTGGTGGAGGAATGAGCGCCAGACATATTCCCTGTGGATTCCCCTGGCACTGAGCCAGGTTGGCAGCCTCCAAAAGCACAGATGTAAGAGGCTGTGCCAGCACCCAGTGGGGCTACATGGGGGTGCTAGAACCGAGGAGGCGGGGCTGGCAGACCGAAGTGGGTTCACTGGGGTCGTGGCCTTGCGGTGATACCGGAAACCAGCCCCTCCTCTCTGTCTCTGCTTCTCAGGTGCCATAGGAGAAACAGGACTCTTGGCCACAAGCTCCTGCCATGCTGGATGACCTCATCACGGCCCATGCAACCATAGAGTAAAAACCTCTGAATCTGTGGCCAGAATAATCTCTTTGTGTAAGTTAATTATCTCAGATATTTCATTATAATGATGCAAATTTAACCAATAGGTAAAGACGATAAGAAAAGTATTGACATGGATTCTAGTGCATAGGAATTCACTCCAAATATTAGTGCTCATAGGAAAAAGAAATTGCAAGGAGGTTTCTCTAACTCATAACATCTCTAAACTTTATATGACTTTACCAATAAGGACCTACGAGGCTGACAAAAAAAGTTATTTCAATCTATCAATAATGATTGCTGTACAGTCATTCTGGGGTAAAACTGAAATGTCCTTTTTTCCATCTGAAAAAATATATAATTAAAAAATAATTATATATAAGCAACAAAAGGACCAAAAAACTAAAAACAAAAATGTGAAATATTTTAAAAGTGTTTTAACTATGAAAATATTAGGCTATTTAGATTTTGTAATTTGTGTGATGCTTGTCATGTTTTTGAGATGTTTTGTTCATCATAATATCTTGTCTCCTTCTGCATTCATAGTTATTTTTCTACCTCAGATTTTTGCCTGTGTAATTGTGTGTTCTTGAGAGGATCATCCAAACTTTCTAAGTGTCAGTCCTCAGGAAAACTGGGTTCTCACTTCCACTTCCCTATGATTTCCAGCTGAAATATGAGAATGACAAAAATAAAATTGCCCATTCTTCACTGTTTTTGATGATGATGATTATGATGATGATCATGATGATGACAAAGCGCATGCAGAAAATAATTACAATGATTAAGGGAGAATATATAAGAGATGGGGGAGTTCTGGAAGTTTCCACATCCCATGTGAAATGAGTAAATTCTTTGGGAAGGTGGTGGACATGGGACCACTCCATCGTCAGTGACAATTGCACAAAGACATAGAGGCTGAAATGTGTATGTTTTAATGAAAAGTGCAAATTATCCAAATCAGACTGGAAGCTGGGATCTCTTGGGTAGAATGAGATGAGGAGGAAGAGCCCTGATGGGGTAGAAGAGGAGATAGCAAGCAATGAATGGGAGGTGAGGCCAGACACTGGGCAGGCTTGGACACTCTAGGCAAGGCAGGGCTGAGCATGCCAGCCCTGGAACCCCTCTGGACACTTTTGAGGATTGGATGTCATTTGCTGTAATTTTGAAATAAATCAGTTCTTCCCAGAAGTACTTCTTGTTATATTTTAAAATATTTAATTTGTCACTTCTAGAGTGTGTGGGCAAATCCTAAAGGAATTAGATCAGTATAAAATAAAAGAAAACCCAACTTGCTTTTAACAATATAGAAATAAAGAAATGAGATTCACTGAAGATTAATCTATCAATGGGTTCATGAAGTCCGGTTTGAAAAGCTTATCAGCACTAACTGGTCTCCTGCCACATTTGTTAAGGTTGAATGGAGAAAGAATTATACATAAGCACTATTTATACATGAAAGAAATCAGCATAACTTCATTTTTATCCTGGCCTTTTTGATTTTTTGGTACAAGTTTAGCCTATTTCATTCTCATCTGATTCTTTGCTTTGAGGCTCTCCCTAATAAGTGATAGCCACTTGGGTCTCCTAGCTATCATTTGCACAAATAAAACCTGACACTGCTTTCATAAAGCAATGTCAATACTGTATCAAATTTTTCTCATCATAGGGCCACACAGCTGCAGAAAGTGAGGAGACAAACACTGTCTCTAACCCTAATTTATACAATCGACGATGAGATGAGCTGTTCTCCGTCAGGACAGCCGGGATCCCCTACAAACAAGATGGCGCATCACTGAGCTGTCACTCTGGCTCCTTTTCCCTCTTCCAAAGTCACTGGCAAAGGCTTATGGCTTTCTTATTTGTTGTCAAAGTTTCCGTCCAACTTCAGGTTAGTTTGCCATAACAAAGTGCTATGTTGTTTTAAGACATGCTTTGGAAAACCTGTGACCAGATAGAAATCGATACATGTTTGGAAAGAAAACTGAGTTTGTTCTCAGTCATAATAAAAAATATTCCCTAAATATTTCATTAATATTTGGGGCTGGCAGGAAATATAAATTATAGTTTAGAATACTAAGGAAACTTGGAGACAAAATCAGAAATACACGTACCCTAGTTAGGAAGGCAAAAAGAAGGGGTGAACCTCAGTAGAAAATTGAGTACGTGAAACAGGGAGCAAGGAGGATGTTCAGAGGCGAGAGTCGAGCTTTTCCCCTTATTTAGAAAGAGTTATCTGAGACTCTGAGACCATTTGGATACCAAAATGAGAAGCTCTGAGCTTCTCATTTCCTAGTCTGAAGGGGAAAGAATATCAGGGTAATCAAAAGGAGGAAGAAGCTGTGACTTCAGGGTAAGAAGTACTGAGAGTTACAGGAAGGAGGAGGCGGAAGAGACCCCAGGACTCTCGTTGTTCTTATTTCATGGTCAAGCACCTGTTACACAGGACATTGTCAAACTTCAAAATCTCCTGCGGATGGAACAACGTGACAAGAAAGACACCTACATGTGCAGGTTTGCCTCAAAAAAGTAGACAGACTTGCACAAATAAATGAAGGGAGAGGATAGGGGAAATGAATAGAGAAAGATTTAAACCTTCTTAATAATTTGTCACAGAATGAGAGAAGTCAAAATAGTAAGTTCAAGAAGGAGCCTAGGATTTCCCTTTCTAAGTAGTTTATAGAATATTGGTCTTTTCTTAATAGTTTATGGGATAGTAGTTAATTATAGATATAAATTTAGAAAATATAGATTTAAATTAATTAAATATTTTGTGAAAAACATAACAAGGTTTTTGATATGCTGATTGGCATGGTAACTTTTCTAACACAGGGATAGCATGTAAACTTTCACAGCCCTATTTGACTACAGAGCCACCTTTTACAATAGTCTGTGCAAATCCTTCCTAGAATTATTAGTCCACTGCACACAGTTTGGAAGTATCTGATTTGTAAGAATTTCATAGGCCTCAACTAATAGGATTTAGGCAGCAGGCATAAAAAAAAGGAAACAAATTGAGCTAGGATCTTTCATAAGGTAGAATTTATTTAAAATCCCACAGAGAACCCTAAGCAAAAGGCTTGGAATTCCTAACCTACTAGTTTTGCATTTTCTTCTTCCATTTTCTTCTCCAGGGAGCTAATTCCTCTGAAGGACGAGAGTTTTGTTAAAGGTGGAGAGCAAACCTTCACTGGACAGCTGCATTCAGGCAGGGCGATGGCTACCTCCAGGATTGTAGCAGAGCTGGTTAAGGCACTGGCTGGGCAGTCTTCAGGGGACACAGCCCGGTCCAGTTAAACACAGGTGATGACGGAAAAGCACGACTCTGTGGACACATGGGCCTGGTGTGCCCTGGGCACCATCCTGATGGGATAGTGTGGAGGCTGGAGGCCTGGAGTCCTGGCCAAGCCTGACCTCTGATGCTCCTGAGAGTCTTCAAATTCAGCCCTGCTCAACTAAGGTAAAAGAAATGGAGGGAGGAGATAGACAGCAGAAGGAAGATCAAAATTCAGGATAAACCTTTCCTAGTGCAGCAGCCTGACAGACACCTCCTCCCTCGGCGTGTCCTCCTTCTGACACAGCCCTTGGTGCTGACTGGAATGGGATAATTTAAACAGTGACCTTCTTAAGGCCGAAAAGATTCCATGGTCCTCACACGGAAACAAACCCTGTAACGTGTCCATCAGATGACTTCTCTCCCCACTCCATATGGATCGTTACGGGTGGGATTTGTAGAAAATTTTTCTTTATAAATGACGAATCGTTTAAGCCTGGAAGAACAGTCGCATTCTCTCATTGTTTCTGGACCATTAATGCATGTAAATATTTTGGCTCTAATTTGTGTGCTGATTCCCATGAGGCTCAGGCTCTGTCTAGTTCTTTTACCTTCTCTTTTTGTGTGTGATTTATAATCTCTTCATTAAAAAGCCCTCTCATCTTCCTTGGCAGCATGTGGGTGGTGAATTCTGCTGTGTGGTCCTCTATTAAGAACCCGAGGCTTCTAATAAAATGCCCTAACACTGTGTCCAAAAGAGCTCTCTTTTTAATTGGGTCTGAAATATAAATAATAGCAATATTACTAATTCCAGAAAGTTATGACAATGGGAGGGAATTGATGATGAAGGAGAGTAGCAAGGCGTGGGACTTAATACTATTAGAGCCCCTGTGTTGTCAAGCAGGAACACGCTGCTAATGCATTTGTTTGTTTTGGCTTTTGTTCTCCACTCCCAAGTCTGTCAAGAAACAGGAATGGGAGCAGATGAGGAAGCCTGTGGTAGTGACTCAGCTCAGTGACTCATGCTGGAAAACAACTTAATGTGTGCTGCAGAGGCAGGATTTATACAATACTTCACTCTCTCGGTCCTGTTCTTTTAGTTCGGCAGATTCCTTTAAGTAGAAGTGTCACCAGGAAGCCAGGTGCTGATGTCATGAGACACCAGCCCTCCAGAACCATCTCCGGTCTTTGTGCCTTTGATGAAAGAATTCAGTCAAGACCCGTAGTCGGCCATGCAGAGTACAGGTAGAGCTTCTTGTAAAGAAGCTCTTGATATCAAGGGATCTAAGTCTTCAGGAGAGAAGACAGGCAGGAGCACAAAGACATTTACACTAAGTGTGAATGTGGGTATCTTTATTTGAACCCAGGAGTTGTTCCTGGGGTTCAGAGAATTGTGGTGATTATGATGCCCATCACCCATTTTCTAGGAGGTTACTTTGAAATGACCAGATTTCTTCTTTGCTCTTTTAAGATGATCAGTGTTTCATCAGGGGTCTTAATCATGTAAGACACTGAGGAAGGAAATTTATGAAAGATAAGTTCTAGTCCCAGCCCAAGGCAGAGGGCCTTTGAGGAATGTTTCCTTTCCTGATGTCACTGGGCCACAGGCTACTGTAGTCAGAGAATAGAAGCTCTGCTAGGAATAGAAGCCCTGTATCTTTGGGTCCAAGGTCTGATAAATGATTATAAATGAATTCTCCATAGAGGTCTCTGCTTCTTTACTATAATGGACACAAATTTCCTTCCCTTTGTCCCTGGGGCAGGCTAATATCTAACTTACCTGCCTAACAGAAGCACTGTGAAAAGACAAAATCATACCAAGTCTGATTCTATAGATCTTAATTGGTTTTAGTTGTGATTCAAGAATCAGGCAGCAATCTAGCCCGAACATCGTTCAGGCTGTCCCACTCCCTCTCCTGGACAGGTAATCTCTTCACCCAGAGAACAGGAAATAGTGTTCAAAAGATGGAAGTGAGCTAGAGAGACAGTCGTACTGGATACAATTCACATCTGTCTTATTTGAATTTAATCTGAATGGTGCCCACTTGTGATTGGCTGAGACTGAGATACTTTTCACAGGAATGAGTTGCACATCAACTTAGGTCACAATTCTCAATGTACCAAGAAAACTTTAAGCTGAACATAAAGTGGAGGGAAGCAGCTTTAGACCAAATGTAACAGTACAGAAGTCTCTATTTTTTTTCAAACGTTCATGATGAACATTTTTAAATTGAGGGAGTAAATCAAAGATCAAGCAGGCACTATTTCTGGGTCAGTCTGTGGAAGTTTGAAATCAAACTTGTGAAACCAGTAGTTTCACAAGCAAAATAGCATGCCTTGCACCATATTTACTCCTTTCTGGGAAGGTCTGACAATGTTGGTAGTCAGGGCTGCCTGTGACTTCAGAGATGGGGTACTGACTTCAACTGCATTGCCGTGACGACATCTTCAAAGCCACAGTGAACTCTGTGCTCGAGACAGCACTTGTGTTAGACTGCATGCCTCACACTAACTCCCCAAAACTGAAAATGTCCTCAGACCACAAATTCAGGCAAGACTCTTGAAAGAAAATAGGGCAGTTATCAAAGCCAGCAAGCAGACAGACAAAGAGAAAACCATGATACTCTTGTGATTATTCTCTTAGGAAAGAACCAAATGAATGCCCACATTCTCTCCTTGAAGCATTGTATGCTATATTGCCAGTTACAATAATAGTGATGTAACTGGGGGTCCCCCTCCATAAACTGAGTTACAAATATTCTTCTCAGTCAAGGAGGCTCTTACCTATGAAAAAATAGTACAGAATTTCACAATAGCTGTCTCTACAAGCAAGAATTGTGCTCATTTCTACATCGCTTTTCTGTCTGTACCTATGTCCCAACAACCTGGAACACATAATCCAGCCCCAAACACTGCACTCTGTAATAATAGCCATGTACTATAAATGCTTACCTTGTTCCAGAAATTAGCAAGGTCCTACTTGCATTAACTCATAGCATCCTTGCTACATCCCTTGTATGTGTGAAGAAACTGAGGCATATAGAGAATAAGGTCAAAAAACTGTTCACTGGCAGAGCTGAGGTGCACACCCAGGCTGTTGGATTTCAGAGTCCTCAGCAGTAGCCAGTAGCCGTCAGGCTGTGTGGGTTCTTCCAAGGCCAGTAGTGGACGCCAGGGCGGCATCTTGCCCAGCAGGCTACAGATATGATTCCTGCCCATCCCAAGTCTTGTTCCTAGGAAGTGGGATTTCCAGTAACATGGACCACAGCTCCCAGGGAAAAGCTTTCTTGATTTCCCATCATGATTGGTCCCCTGCTCCAAAGGGCCATGGCAGTTCACAAGGACCAGCAGCAGCTACGTGGCTGAAGTGAGACTAAGCACCAGCACCCCTACTGTGGAATGGGGAACCTAGCCACTACTCAGGGCATCTAGTGGGAATTCTTACAGGCCGAGCAGTAAGCATCAATTTCCTGAGCAGACTAGTAGGGGAGGTGGAGAAGTGAAGGTAAGGGCTGAGAAACGCAGTCAGAGCCCTGTGGTAGGGCCGGGTGTGCCGAGAAGGAAAGTGAAGCATTTGAGAGTCTTGTGGGGAAAGCAGACTCCAGAGAGGCCTTGCACCACACAGCCCTGAAGCTGAGTCTTCTAGGCAACCACCCTTTAGCCTGCAGGTGAGGAGCCCAAAGTCCCTATAGCCACACAGCAAACAACCCAGCCCCAGTGGCTCAAAAACGAAGGTGCAGAAATTCCATGGATCTAGTAGGCTCTTCCTTTCTTGGAGCCTGGATTTCCTCAGGTGGCTGTATTCCCATTGAGCTGCAGCTTCTCTGCCCAGTGGCCTCCAGGCAGGGATCTCACAGGATGAGATCAAAATGAAGGTGCCCCACACAGCCCTCCTGTATTGATTTGCTGCCTGGTCAGGGAGGGAGAGGATGTCTGTCACCAGGAAGGTTCTGAGTCACTGTCATGCCTGATCTGCAGTCACCTCCACTGAGATGAGCAACAGAAGCCTGGGCCTTGCTCATGACATCTCTTCCTCAGCTCCTGACTCCTTCCTGGGGGTTCCTTGAGCACGTGCAAATCTGCAGTAGCTGCAGGACCCCAGAAAGGCCTTGCTGGTCCCTTTCTACTCAGGTGCAGACACACTGGGTCACTACAACCAGGATCATCCAAGGGCAGCTCAGTAAAATGTGCCTTACTATGCAGGGTTTTCATTGGTGTGGACAGAATACTAAACACTTACTCTCAGGAGTACAGCATACCTCTGTTAACGATACTCAACCTACTACATATATGTATGTATCTCTTGTGGAATCTGCAGATGCTTCTCAATTTACAGTGGGGTTACATCCTAGTAAACCCATTATTAGCAGAAAATATCATAAGTCAAAAAGCCCTTAACCAACAGAGAACACCATAGATCTACCGTACACTTTGGGTGTGGATTGGTTCTATCCCATAGTGTGTCTGGCTTGTGCCTGAGGCTTGAGCTTCTACCAGTATCACAAGAGACAAGAGTACCTGGTATTGCCAGCCAGGCATGGGAAAAAGATCAAAATCCAAAGTGTGAAGCAGGTTTCTGCTGAATGTGTGCCACTTTCTCACTATAATAAAATTGAAAATTCATGTAAGTCAAAAATTACCATAAGTTGGTGGAGCATCTACACTTCAAAATGTGCTGTGCATGGTAAGTACAACATTATCTGTCCATTTAATATGAAGAAGTCTAAAATTTGTTTTAAAATAATAAATCATATTATACATTTAAGACAAGATTTACTTGCATCTTATTAAATTATGATGTCATCCAAGAGTAAAAAGCCTGAACGTACATCCGGTTAGTTTCCACAGGTGATTTCTTTTTTTCTCTTTTTGGTACTGGGGATCAAACTCAGGTCCTTGTGCTTGCACAGCAGGTGGCAAAACCACAGAGCTAAATTCCCTGGCCCCTTCCACAGGTGATTTTGTTGGGTCTGGCATGCCTCTCCCTTTCCTGTGGCCTCCTGGGTTTCTCTTCCTCCTCCTGCTGCAGACAGTCTTTGTCTCTGCAGATACTCAGCAAAGTGCAGCCATCAGTGCTGGTCTACATGGAGCAGATGTGCAGGTCTGGATGCTTAGGGAAGGGGCAATAAGTGATTTCTACAGCCTGGTTACCTGGCTCTAGAAGCTCAAAGTTCCCATGCAAGTGCTTTACCAGTGTTCCCTCTCCTCCCAGGGTGAATAACCATCAGGATTTTGCAGCACCTTTGTCCATAGCAGGATGCACCTCTTGGGGGTCTTGCTGCCACATCATCTCACCAGGAGCCCGTGTTCTTCGTTCAGTTGGTCAGTTCACCTTATTCCTATCAAAAATACTCAAACCTTGTAAATATTCAAACCACTCATGATCATAACATATGAAATCTTATTACTTTACAATTTCTAGATTTTTTTATCAGTCTTAGAATCATTTTACTCCAGTAAGTACACCGTTAAATAGATGTCAGGGGTTTTATAAAAGCTTATGAGAAGAGAATACAATCAGTCACATGGTCCACAAGACTGGACCGAGAAACTGGACTTGCTGAATACAACATATACATTGTTTTCAGTTACTGGGATCTCTGTGAGTTTCTCCTTGGGAAATAATGGGGATGCAGACTAATGGGTTAGAAAGTATAAGAGGGAAAAGAAAGTATTCTTAAGAACGGGATTTTATTTGCTCATCAATGTCTTAATGTTCAAGGACTTCATAAATGTTCTTGCTATAAAGGTTTAAGAAACACCAAAAAGCATGGGGTAAAATTGCAAGATTCCTCTTTCCCCTTAACTCTCTCACTAAGAATGCTCTCCAGTGTGTATGCTGCACACTTTACATTATTTTTCTTATGAAAATAGACTTGTAGGTGCACAAATATACACTATTGTTTTATTTATTTATTATTATAACTACTGTTTTTTATTTGTAATTAAACATTATATATATGTATAGAAAAACTATGTTGATGACAATGCATTTTCTCTAATAAAAGTTTCATGAGAACTCATGTCCTTTTCTTGTAGGAAGTTTATGGAATATTGTATAGATATTTATAATGGGACTTTAGTCTTTTCACTCTATATTTTACATCTATGCAGTTGTATCATACATATGAAACTTTTTGTACAAAGTTATTCAAAGTATTTGTATATTTCAAATTTTGAAATTCACTGACGTATTTTCTTCCAAATGATCTAACTGCATTTTCTTCTAAATGATTTAGCTGCTCCTGTTCCCTTAAATAGGAACTGTTTCCTGTATTCTGTAACTTGCATCTTACCAACCCTAACTCAGCAGAGGCTATGGGGCAACAGTAATGCTGACTTGGGGTCACATCTCGAGTTTCCCTTCCCTTTCAAAATGTTGTCCTGCAAATCGTTAAGGATGTTGTATTTCTGTGAACTTTATAAATATTTATATCTAATATATCTGGTCCTGTTTATATATTTGCTATAGGCTGAGGACTGATATGAGGAGCCACTGTTGAGAGCAGATTTTTCCTGTAGGGAATAACCATAGCTGAGACAGAGAAAAAGGGATGGAAATTGTGCATGTAGAAATAAAGAAATATGCATAATGCACTGTCAAGTAAAATGCGAAAGGGGCTTTGTTTACATCTATAGAGGTAATGTATACCTCTATAATCATGAAAAATTACACACATAAAGTCAAGATATTTGAGATAATATCATAATGGTAATTGCTATAAAATTGTGATGAAATGCTGGAGACATTTTCTCCAAACTATCTGATAGTTAAATAAAGTGTCTGAAATAAGTTAACTTAAATAGAGATGTCTTCTTTCTGCCCTTTCAAATGGAGTCGTTAGCTGTAGAAGGAGATTTTATCAGACAACAGGATAAAGAAATAGTGGAGGGAATCAAAACCAGAGGGCTCAGCCCCTGGGAATAGACGAGGAGAGTGGAGAATGATGAAATGGCTTCCGGGCTGCCCAGACCCTGGGGGCCTTTGCCATCCTGAGCAACAGGCAGGAGGAGAGGCCTGGCACGGGCTGCAGAGGGACATGGAATTCAGAAGAGAGGTGCTGAACAGATGCTGGCTGGAGGGCCTGAGCACATGTCTCCTTTTAAAGTTTTAATTTCTGGGGCTGCACAGCATGGATTAAAGCCATCAGAAGATCACTGGAAAAAAAAGGACATAGCTCTTGGAAATATGTGCAACAAAAACTAAAGTTCCTGACCTACCAGGAGCAACAATGGAAAGCTAATATATCCTGTGACCATGATTTAGATGCAGAAAATTATTCGATAGAATCCAACAATAGGTCAGTATAAAAACTCTTAGCAGACTAAAAGAGCATCTGATGAGTAGATCCATGATCATGCGCCACATCGTGCTGTCTGAGGTCATGGTGACAGCTGGTTCTGTGACTGTCAGGGACAACCTGGTTATGCTCCCTGCCACCACTTTATTCAGGGCCAGAGTTAAGAGAAAGAAGATTAAGTAAGAATAAATAAATAATTATTACTCATTAGCTTTCCTGACACTGGTGCACAAAACCTGACACCCACAACGTGAAGAAAGAGAGGTTTAATTTGGTTTGTGGTTTCAGGGGATTCAGTCTATGGTCAGCATGCTCCAAGGCAGGAGCATCATGCCAGAAGCACATGATGGAGCAAAGCTGTTCAGCTCATGGCAGCCGGGAGGCAGAGCAGGAAACAGAGACAGAGAGGAGGGGCCTTGGATCAGACACAGTCCCCAAGATCACATCTCCATGACCCACCCAGAACACCCCGAAGTTTGCTTTACCAATCCCCTACATGGCTCCCAAGCTAATCAAGTTGACCACCACATTCACAGAAGACACAATGAAAAAGTTAGTTTTCTCAAAGTACATTACACATTGATTTACTCTATTATTTTACAGCCTTGATTCCCATATTTTAAAGAGCATATCCTCTAAGGAAATAAGATAAAAATTATCACACATAATTATGAAATTACTATATAAAGTGTTCCTAGCTATTAATCACATGTGATAGTGACAAAATAATTACATTATTATCATCATTCTATTTACTTCATTTTCTAAAATAATTACAAAGTTTGACATCCTTAAACAATTATATTACTTTGGTGTTAGCATTTGAAGTAAATACTTTATATTTTCCTACAAATTGCATGGGGCTATGTCTTGTTCATTAATGTTACAGATAATTTTATGACAAGTTTTGTTTCTGATACTCTGCTAGGAAAAATTTTTAACTTGAGTTTTTGAGATAATGTTTGCACATTTTCAGTATTTCACAAAGCAGCATTTTATCTTCAATGTGCAGATCAAAGATGCTTTCAAAAAACCAGGGTTATATTCATTAATTTGAAGTAGAATAGAAACATCAGAAAGTTTAATTAAAAATTAATTGAAATCAGGCATTTTGCATGTAAATAAGGAATAAAAAATTTTAGTAGAAACACAAAGATTAATCAAAAGAACACAAATAAATAGAAATAATTAACTGCATTTAAAAAGTAGACAAGTATGGACCCTGCTGTGTACAATATTAAGAACTACATCAACAATATGTCTCAAATATTATCTTAGTTATAGCTTTATAGCTAAAGAGATCAGTATTTTAAAAATTTTGAACAATTCTGTTATTATTTGAAAAGGGTTCCTTGAAATTACCAAAACTAAATGAATAAATATTTATTTTAGTTGTATATTGTTTTTATTTGAATTTATTATGAATTGATATCTGTCTAAATGCATTCAATCTTATTTGTAATCCATATCCCACTTATGTGCGTATATATGTGAGAGAAGAAATACTTTTGGAGGAATAAGTGGAAGACAGAGTAAATGGAAAATTTTGCTTTATATCCTTCTAATCACCACTCTAATACCACAGTTTTTTCACACGCGAGTGGCAAAAAATTTACTGCCAAAATAAAATTGGGATACTGTGGGTCTTTGTCATCCTTGCTCTTTTGATCCTGATTTGAGATTAAAACCCAATTAAAATCTTGGAGTTTTTTAAAAATAACACAGAATGGTCTAACTTTAAAGGAAAAGTAGTGAATTAGGCTTCAACAAAATCAAAAATATCTCTCCCTCAAAGACACCAGTAAGAATATTAAAAGCCCAGGCACTGTGTAGAAGAATATATTTGCAATACATAACATTTGATGAAAAATTTACATCCAAAATAAATACAATTTGCAGTGACCTTATAAGACAAATTTTGCAGTTAGAAAAAAATGTGGGCAAAATTGTGGAGACATTTCAGAAAAGAACAGGGAAATGTATGAAAGATACAAGGAAAAATGCTTACTGTCACTGGCCATCAGGAGTATTTAATATTGATCTGTAAGTACATGTTCACTAGCAGGGTTGAAATTCAAAGGAGGAGAAGTTTTAGTTTTGATGAAGATGTGGATCAAATGAAACTAATGTGCTACTCTTGGAGATAGAAAATAACACAACCATTTGGAAGGATGATTTGAAAATTTCTTAAGCATATCCTTTTCATAAAAACAAACAATTCCATTCCTAGGTAGGCAACTAAGATTGCTCGATAGCATGTATATGTTTATATTTTCACAAGAAGAATTCTGTATGAGTCTTCATAGATCTTCACTCATAGGAGCCAAAATCTGGGAACTATTCAAATACCTAACAACAATAGAATGGATAAAAACATTGTAATAAATATGTATTGTGCAATTTTGATGATATTTTATAGGACTTAAGTACAGGTTTGCAAAACTACATGAATATATATAAAAACAGTATAAATGAATGAAACACAAACCCCAAAGTTGTGTATAATGCATGATTCTATTTGCATGGAGTTCTGGACTTGGCAAAATGAATATATAGTGGTAGAAATTAGGTCAGTTTTCATTTATAGCTAAATGGATGCACATTGAAGCCATATTCTTAAGTGAAATAAATAGGACAGATGTGTAAATACTGAATAGTTTCTCTGGTTTGAGAAACTGAAAGTGTAAATAAGAATCAAAATGTATAATAGATAATGTGAAACAGGAAGAAAAGGTCTAAAGGGGAGGAGGAAGTGGGAGGAGTAGGGGAAGGGAAAGAAAGGAAGGGAAAAATATGAGAAAAGGAAAAAATAGAAACAAAGTCTTTGTAAAAAGGGAGGGGTGGAGGGGTTGAAGGGAGGGCAGGGGAATGGGGGAAAAAGTAAGAACCAAGATACGTCATGTAAAGATACAAACTCCCAATGATGAATGTCATCATACTGTACATCTAAAATGTACCAATAAACTTAATGGAAAAAAAAAGAAATTAGGTCAGTTTTCCTGGGGCAGGAATAGAAAGGACTGGCTGGGAAGGAGGATAGGAAAACTCAGATGATGTCAACATTCTATGTATTGAATGGGATGGTGCTGACATTAGCATATAAACTTGTCACAACCATCACGGTACACCTTCAAGGGTGTGGATTGGCAACATTCAAATCAAATGCAAGGTGTGTGGACAGGTAGGTGGCAGAGTCCTGCTCTGAAGACAGAAAAGAGACATAGCCTTGTCAGAAGGATGAAGAAGTGAGAGCCTTATCAAGTACTTTCTCACTCATGCTACACCCTCATGATGACCGTCTGTTGACACTGAAGTTTATGATATAGGAGAAGGAAAAGAGCTCTTTTTCCTTTAAGTCTGTAGTATCCATCAAGAAATACGAAGAAAAGGGGTCAATAGCATGGACCTGTCTCAAGAAGCGAAGATAAACAAAAGGAAACCAGCGACTTTACTGCTGTGGAAGAAATCAAATGTATATACATGTACATCTCATGAGATACAGATCACGAAACTTTCATACTTCCATGTGTGTTAAATGTGCTATATTTGCACTGAACAATATAAGGGTGAATGTTTAAAATCCCCACTAAGTTAGAAGTTTCTCTTTCCTTTTTTCAGAACATTAAATAGCAAATGGAAACCACCATGACAAGTCAGGAAAGAGACTGGAAGAAAGAAAAAAGCCTTGTATTTCATTCTTTTGTTATTGTTGCTGTTCTAGGAATTAAACTGAGTGTCTCATACATGCTAAGCAAATGCTCTACCACTGAGCTACATCCCCAGCTCATATTTTATTATCTTTAACTGCACATTTCTCTTGTATTTTTAAACAAGTTTCCCCATGCTTTTATCTTGTGCTGAGCCATGAAAGTTATGTATCTGTTCCTGCGGAAGAGCTAATAGTGCTCATTGATTCTTGTTCAAAATCCTCTCCTAAACTCACTGTTCTGTGTGGCTTCTGTCTGCCTCCAGGGTCTGATGAAATGCCACATATGAGGATGTGAAATATCTACTTCCTCAGCAACTGCTAACGAAGTAGGATGGTGTAATGCTAAATTTTAGGAAAGTTATCTATTCTTAAAGTGAACTTTAACCAACAGAAGACAGAGGAAGGGAGGGAGCAGATGATAAATTGTGCAACCAGTCCTTTTTTTGAGGATAGAGCCAAGAGGCAGTTTCTCCTCGCAAACTGTCTGAAGACATTTGTGGGCTTTGTGGATTCCCCTGCCAAGAGACTGGCTGCGCAATTTCATAGTTCTCAGTGAAGCAGTGACCAGCGTACAAATGGATCAGC
Organism: Heterocephalus glaber; assembly: GCF_053883595.1. Classification (NCBI taxonomy): domain Eukaryota; kingdom Metazoa; phylum Chordata; class Mammalia; order Rodentia; family Bathyergidae; genus Heterocephalus; species Heterocephalus glaber. Next base: position 12,454,382 of record NW_028258381.1, read on the forward strand.
TTGTGTGATTCAGATCTTTTGCTTTCAAAAACTTCCTTTCCATGGCTCTCACCACCTGGACCTGTGTCTCTGGAATCATCATTAGCACATAATCCTTGTTTCCTATTTTTTAGGTTACCTGGACAATTCGGGACTGGTTTTATAGACCAGACCCTCAGGAAGGGATTTAAGATTTGGACTGCATGTCTGACAGCAACCAGAAGCCTTTATGTTGTATTTAGTAGAATGATGATAAGCCCTGGCACTCAGCAGTTTCACATTATTTAGGTTTTAGTCTGTGGTTAATTGCAATTCAGCACAAGAGGAAGGCAAAGAGTTGGGACATTACTAAATACTCCATCTCTTGGTAAGGGTGTAATGATAATATAAGCATTGTGAAAAGATCATAACTGTTTTGATGATATCTTGATAATGTTACCATTTTAGAAATGTAAATTAATTGACAACTGAAGGCATGTTCCAAGAGCCCAAAAGCATGTTTATTAGCTGTAAAGGAATTCATTCTTTGTACCTATGCTGAAATCATATTAAACATTTCAATGTGATAAGAGTACATATGAAGGCAAGTGGCTTCCTGTGTGGCAGTTGGGGCTGTGGTTAAAAATGAGTTGGACAAGGAGTAACCTGAAATGCATTTATTTGTGTGAATGACCCTGAAACTCTGCAGCTCTCAAATTTTCAAGACCTTCTTGGCTAGCTGGAACAATCCCCTTCTCCTTTGCTAAAGGGTAACCTCCCTGAAACAGGTACCATGCAGGACTTTGCTTACTCTCTATTGCTGCATGCTGGTCAGGGCTTGAGCATGGACATCAAGATTTCCTGAAGAGCAACCATGGGCAAGAATCATAGAACTGAGCTCCAATGGACCAGTTAGAAATGGGAGTTACACAAAGAAACAGAGCTGGGAGTTATTGCACTAGGAGAGTGGTAAAATACTAGTTCAGATAGGAACAAAAACCGAATAGTGATATGGGGCACCCATGTCATTACTGTCTCTTGATGCTCTGGCAACATCACCTCCAGATGATGCAGATCACCATCCCCTTCAAGGTCAGGGCACAAAGTGGAGTGCTGTAAAGTAAACTGCAATGTCCAAGCTTTTCCCTGCCATGATCTTGCAGTATAAGAAAGCTAACATAGGTGAGTATGAGACGTGAGGACCAACCAGAATAGATCAAAATACTTCTAAGTGCAAGGTAGATGGTTCAATGGACACAGTCGTGATCAATGTGCACAATAATAAGAAATTTCAAGATGACAGAAAAGACCTCAGCTGCTGCAATAGAACATAGCGGTCACTTGTGCCATCTCCAGATTTAAATAAGGTAGTAGCATTAATAAAATTTGCAGTTCATTGATCAACACAGACTTTAGATCCTCTTTGCTAAGAACCCAGCTACAGCACCACAAATTTCTGCAGTAATTATTCCTGCAATCTTGCTGCAGACAGACTTATGGCCATTTGTCAAGTATGTAATGATTACAGGGAAATAGTAATTTCCAAAGACAGTTTGTTATGGTTTTGAGCTGAAATTTATATCAGATGATGTAAAGCTCTGTGGTCATCCTCTTAGTAGATTGGAGACTGATAGGGGACAGTTGATAAATTTTTTCTGAGCTTTGGCTGGAATTTATCTCACAGTGACTCCATTACCTCTGTTTATCCACCCAACCACTGTCTCTACTCCTCAGTGTGTAATTGGAATAGACATTCTTTACAGCTTATTTACTCTGAGGGATATTATATTAAACTCCAGTTCATTGAAATGAGGCAAAAAAAATCGGTATCTACATCATTTATACAAAATTGGGATGTATGCAAGTAATATTTATTCCTAGGGTTTACGTGTATGTAGCAGAATTTTTAAAGTTTCATGACAATGAGAAACTTCAGAAGGTGATGTCTAGATGGAAAAGGAGATGAAGAGAAAACTCATAACAAGGAACTCTGAATCTCACATTTAAAAGGTAACCACCTATAAGAAGCAGGTGCATGGCGATCTATTTTGTTTTTCCGTACTGCAGAAACATTTACTTTAAGAGGTGAATAGAATGGTCTCGTTTTGATTGTTGGGAGAACCTGCTGCCCTTGAGTGATGATAATGGACAATCCCTGACACTGAAGAAGGTAATTATCAGCTCAGCAGAAGACAGCAGCAAAGGACAATTGTGCAAAACATCAGGGTCACTTTAAAGCACATGTTCCGGCTGCTACTCTAAGCACTGCACATCTATTAATATATTTAATCTTCAAAACAGTCCTAGCATTTCAATTCTCACATAAGAGGTAAGACAATGAGGGCAAAGTGAAGTTGTTATTTGCCCTGGATGGTAAGGCCTGGAAGGATCTGAACTCCGGAGGTGCAACCTAATTATAGAGAGAAAAATCTGGAACTTCAGCCTCCCACAAAAGTAAGAGGTCGAGTTGACTGAATGTTTAACTTTTTAGAACACAAATAGTTATGTACATAAATATGAAACTATATTCATATATGATATTAATTTGTGTATGATACTGTATATATAACTTCTGAAATCTATTCTGACACGTGTATAATAAAAGGTTAACAATGATGCCACGGACTCTTCCTGTTAATTTTGAGTGTTATTCAACTCAGAATCTTTTGCAAATTTAGTAGTTTGAAATCCTGATAAGATGCCCATATCCTCAGGCAGGTGGACTTTTATTTTGTTTTGTTTTGTCTCATTTTTTACTTCTACAAAGAAATTAGCAGTTTAAAAAATATTTAAAGCTATTTGAACTGTTTTTATTCCGTCAGGGGTGGGGGTTGAAGCCAGGGTCCCTCGCATGTGAAGCTTGCTCACCACTGAGTTGCACCCCAGCCCCGAGGCCTCTGGACGTCTATCATTTTACCCTTTTACCTCTGCTCTCTTTTTCATGCTCTCTTCCTACCCTGCTTGAGCAAACGTGACTGTTGAAGTCCAACAAATCCACAACAAATCAATGCTTCCCCTGTGTGCAGCTTAATGGATTTCTATCCGTTTAGGGAGAGAGAATCACAGAAGCACTGTAAAGCCGCGGGCCGCCCTCAGTGTGCCTTTCCTTGGCAAAGATTTTGTACTCGTATCCTAACGTTCCTCAGCTATGCGTATCGTTTGCCAGTCCTTGAAAACTATGTGAATGTGACAGATGACATTTATTTTTTCACCTCGCTTTTATTAACTTACTATTATGTTCAGAACAGTCTCTTTTATTATATGCATGTATGTGATTCATTCGTTTTTACTTCATAAATAGATCCCAATGTATATATGCATGATGTTGATGATTATGAGTTGTGTCACATGATGTACGTGAGTTTTACTGGTTTGGAACTTTAATAATTAATTCTGTGATTGACATTCTTATACATTTTTGGCTTTACCGACTTGGACTTTTCAGACAGGAGGGCACACCTACCCTAAGTTACCTTATTTGTAAGTGGAAGACCTCTTGCCATAAGTCTAATCAGAGTAGCCTTTAGTCTAAAGCTATTTTTCCTCATTACTGAGACAATATCTGTCTTCTTGGAAATATGATTATTGAATTTTGTGCTTGCTGAAGATTGTTCTGTATCAATCTTTTTTTTTTTTTTTTTGTGGTACCAGGGATCGAACTCGAGTCCTTGCACTTGTGAGGCAGGCGACAGAACCACTGAGCTAAATCCCTGGCCCTATGTGTCAATCTTTTTCAAATTAAATTCATTTGTCATTCCCCATTTGGTATACTTCTGTGATTAAACTTTTCAAATGTCTGTAATATGGTGAATTATATTCATACACTTTATGATTGGTATGTCTAAATTTTCATAAATTTTTAAAAATTATAATTGTTGTAATTTAAAATTGTCAAAGCTGGGGGTGTTGGTACACACTTGTAATCCCAGCAATGGGTAGGCTGAGGCAAAAGGATTGCCATGAGTTTGAGGCCAGCCTGTGCTACATAGTGAGATCAAGGCCAGCCTGAACTAATAGTGAGACCCTGTCTGAAAAAAAAAAAAAACAAAGAAAAATTGTCATTTTCTTGTCCTTGTAATTACTCTACTTCTTCATGATATTCTTCTTAGGTAAACAGGGTACTTTTGTGATTTCTCTTTGTCTTTAATATACTCAAATTTAAAGGTAATGTGTTATTACTTTTGTAATATTCTCAGTCATCTCTGTTCATTGCTATGTTTACTCAGTTTGCTTTATTTTTTCTTCCAATAATTAATCAGGGATATTTCAAACATTCCCATACTATATTTCATATCTTATATATTTTAAAACTTTATATATAAATAAATGTCTCTATGTTTTGGGTAGTACCCTTGGATCTATATACCAGTTCATATTTAAGGCAATTTTACTTATGACTTTTTTATATTGCTGTTTCCTTTTATATTAGCATATGACCTGATGTTCTGTGAATGATGGTATTCCTGTTTTGTTTCTGATCAGTTTTCTTCAGCATAAATCTTTACTTTGGCATTTTTTGCTTTTTGACTAATTTTGTTGGTGGTGTTTGTTAACTTCAGGAGAGAGAGAGAGAGAGAGAGAGAGAGAGAGAGAGAGAGAGAGAGAAAGAGACCCAAGATTGAATGTGGAAGTTTCTCCTCAAAGAAGTTTTATTTTGCCTCTTTCACCTCATCGACCTATAACCCCCTGTAAACTCACATTCCCCAGTTACTGTGGCATCTGGTGTATAATGTAAGTTTAGCCTACTTCTGTGTGAGGTTGTAACTCCCTATGTAAAGTTTTTCTTTCCTGTTCAGAATCTTAAACAGAATGTATTTTGTGGCCACTAAACCAAGACTGGTAGAAACAGCTTATTCGATTCCATTTCTAGCCATGGGTGGCCCCTTGAGTACCCATCTCATGCTTATAATTTATACTTTCTCCCATATTCTTGCGAATTTCCTGCTCTACACCACTCAATTACTGTGGTCTCCAGATGTCTTCTAATATTCCTGGATGCATTTTGCTCATATTTTATCTGAGTATTGAATAAAATGTTCAGAAAAAAGTGTTTAGATGGAAGAAGAGAGGTGCCCAGTGCTCACTCCATCCACAAGGAAGATCCAAATGAGCAAATGAGGAGCCACATTTCAGGGTGGTGGCTGGGGAGGAGCACTGGAACTCAGGAAGGAAGAGGCAGGAGACATAGGACGTGGAGACCTGGGGTGGCCACCCAGAGAGGAACAGGGTGTCCTGCCTGGCATCCTCCACCACTAGCCACAGGGGCTCGGCTTTGCCAGGGAGAGGTTGACAAAAGACCCCCCTGGGCCTGTCACCATGGACACCAACAGTCCAGGCTGCAGGAGTGTTGTGCAGTCATCACCAGAAAATGAACAGAATAGCTGTTAAACAAAGCAACAGCTGAACTCTTCCTGAGTCTTAGGGAAGAGGTGGCTTCTGGACACAGAACACCCACAGAACCCTAGGTAAACAAAGCAAGAAAATGTCATCACCTCAGCATGTGGGAAACAAATTGTCTGAGGGAAAACACAAAGACAGAATTGTGGAAACTGCAACAGAAAAACACCAAACTTAAATCCTTTAAGTCTAACAGCAGATTTCAGAGCAGAAATATAAGAATCAAACCTTAGTACAATGAACTACCAAGCCACAAAGATGGATGAAAGAAGAGGAATAGAAGATGCAATAGTCAAATTAAAAAAGATTAACAAAATGACAGGAGTAGGAAGTCCTTATATGTCAATAGACTTGAATGTAAATGAACTAAATTTCCATTTAAAACATACAGACTAGCATAATAGATACAAAAATAAGATCTAACTATATGCTGCCCACAGGAAATTCACTTCATAAGTAAAGGTACACAGCAGCTAAAAGAGAAGAGCTAGAAAAAGATACTCCATGCAGATGGAAACCAAAAGTGGGCAAGATTAGCTATCCTTAGATAAAAGAAAAATGAAGTCAAATTATGTGAAAAGAAGGAGGGCAATTATAGGGATAAAGGAATCAATTCAAAAAGAAGAATTAACTATTATAAACATGTATCTACCCAACACAGACACTCAATTGCATAAATCCAAGTGTATCTTAAGAGACCAATTCCAGTACAATAATGCGGTCCCTACTTCTATCAATGCACAAATCCCTCAGATACAAAAAGTCAACACAGATACATTTGTGTTACAGTATGCTGTAGACCAAAAAACTGAATCGAACAGACATTTACAGAACATTTCATATACAAGCTGCAGAATCTGAGTTAGCATATGGGTTGTACTCCAGGATAGCTCATAAAACAGCTCACAAAATAAATCTCAAAATATTAAAAAAATTTGACATTATGTACCTTCTCCAGATACAATTGAATAAGACTAGAATAAAAATTTTAGAAATTGTACAAATATTTGGAAACTAAAGAACATACTGTTGAATTACCAGTGAATCAGTGATGAGATGAAAAGGGAAATTTTAAAATAAATTAAAAGGAGGAACACAAGATACTCAAACCTATGGGAAACAGTAAAATTGCTACTAAAAGAGAAGTCTATATAAATAAACACTCACTTCAAGGAAAGATAAATATTTTAAATAAACAATTTTATGAACTAGAAAAGCAGTAACACATCAAATGTAAAATTAGTAGAAGAAAAATATCACAGCAAGAAAATAAATGAAGTAGCAAATTTGTAAAATATACGAAAGATCGGTGAAATTAAGAATTGTGTTTCTTTGAAAAGACAAACCAAATCAACAAACTTTTCACTAAGCTAACAAATTTTAAAAAAGAGAAGCTCAAAATAACATAAGAAATGAAAATGGAGCCATTTCAACTGACACTATAGAAATACCAAACACCATTAAGGACTGCTATGAACAACTATGTGCAGCAAATTGGAAGTCTTAGAAGAAATAGATAAATTCATGGGTGCAGAATTGAACCATGAAAACATATAAAACTTGAACATAACAATAACAAACCATGATATCAAATCTGTAACAAAAATTCTGCCAAAAAAGAAACTTCTAGGACCAGGTGGCTTCATTGGGGAATTCTATAAAACATTTAAAGATGAACAAATATGAACAATTCCAACAAATTGAACAGGACAAACTCATTCTATTGGGCCGGCATTGTCCTGATACCAAAACCAGACAAAGACATAAAATATAGAAAACTATGGAACAACTGAAAACAATAGAACAATACATCTAATGAACATAGATGCAAAAATTCTCAACATAATGCTTGCAAATCGAATGCAACACCACACTGAAAAAATTATGCTCCACAATAAAGTGGAGTTTATTCTAGGAATGCAATGATGGTTCAGCATCTACAATTCAATAAATGTGATTCAGAGCATCAATAAATTAAAGAACAAACCATATATGAACATCTGAATGGGTACAGAAAGAACTTGGTAATGTTTTAATATTAAATATATTACTTTATAATAATTTGATTTAATATCTTTTTGTGAAAAAATCTTGAGAAAGTTATGTATAGAACAACCAGATAAAAGCTATATAACAGTCCCACAGCCAATATCATGCCAAATGGAGAGAAGCTGGAAGTGTTTCCCATAAGATCTGGAACAAAATAAAATGTTTACTTTCACTAGACACCTTAAGTATAATACTGGAAGTCTTAGCTAGAAAACTTAGGCAAGAGAAAGAAATAAAGGACATCCTACTTGGAAAGAAGAGAGTCACCTTATCTTTATTTGCAGAGCACGTAACTTTATATGCATAAAATCCTAAAGACTCCACCAAAAATATTGGAACTGACAAACAAGTTCATTAAAGGTTGGGATACAAAATCCACATTCAAGAAACAGTATCATTTGGAAGAAAATGGATTCACCCTGAGACCATAATATTAAGTGAAGTAACTCAGACATACAAGTTAAATACTGCGTGGTTTCTCTTATATGAAATATATATATTATAAAAGACAGATAATAGAAAGGGGGAGGGAAAGGGAGGGAGAGAGGGAGAGAGAAAGGAGAGAGAGGGAGAGAGAGAGAGATTGTAATCCTGTGTGGACAATGTATCTAAAAGTGTGCCTTGACTTAGTACAATTGTCCTGTATGTTTGATATGTTCTTTGGCCAATTAGTCTGGTTTTCAATCTATATATATGATAATTAACTTTACAAAGTTTTGTAAGATAAGTGAATCAGATGCTGCAAAAATAAAATGGAGGTAGAAAGAAGGAGAAATTGAAATGTGTTATTACATGTACCAATTCAATACAGTGAATGTAATCATTATGTACTACAAACACATACTAGTAAAAGTAAAAAAAATTAAAAAGTAACATTTTTATATATCAGTAATGAATTAGCAGAAAAGAAATTTTTTAAACTGCCATTCACAGTAGCTACCCAAAAAACCTAGGAATAAACTTAGTTAAGGATGTGAATAATCTCTACAATAAATATTACAAAATACTGATGAAAGAAATTATAAGAGGCACATGCAAAAATGAGAAGATATCCTCTGCAAATTGATTGGAAGAATGGACGTTAATAAAATGTGTGTACCACCCACAGCAATCTACAGATCCTATACAATCTTCATCAAAACACTAATGACATTCTTCATAGACCTGGGGAGAAATATCACAAAATTCCTATGGAACACAAAAGTTCCAGAATAGCTAAAGCAACCATGAGAAAAAAGAACAAAACTTGAGGGATCACAGTACTTGACTTCAAAAAAATACAAAGATCTAGAAATCAAAACATCATGCTACTGACATAGAGTTAAATAGAACAATTAACAGAATAAAACAGAAAATCTGGAGATTCACCTACATATTTATAGCCAACTACCTTTTTTTCATTAAGTTTATTGGTACATTTTAGGTATACAATACAGTTACATTCATCATTGGGACTTTTTGACATAAACTCCAAGAATATACATTGGGGAAAAGACTCTCTCCAATAAAGGTGCTGGGAAAGCTGAATATACCTTGAAGATGAAAAAATCTAGACTCCTATCTCTCACCACATACAAAAATCAACTTAAAGAGGATGGAGGACCTAAATGTAAGACCAAAAATTAAAAATCTATTAGAAGGAAACATAGGGGAAATGACATTATTATAGGAAAATATTGTTGCATAAAAAATCTAAAAGCTCAGACAAGAAAAGCAAAACTATGAAAATGAGATTATACCAAACCAGAATCTTCTGCAGAGCAAAGGAAGTAAGCAACAGTGTTAAGAAACAAGCTATGGAGTGGAAGAAAGTCTTTGAAAAGTATTCATTAAACAAGGAGGTAATGTGCAGAATACACAAGTAACTCAAACAACAACAGAAGCAACCTGAGTAAAGAATGGCCAAATGATCAGAATAGATATTTCTCAAAAGAAGATGTACAAATTGCCAAATCCATGAATAAATCATCAGAATCACTAATCACCAGTGAAAAGTGAATCAAAGTCACAATGAAATTTCATCTTACCCCAGTTAAAATGGCCATTATAAAAATACAAAAATTAAAATAAATGCTTGAAAAAGGGAATTCATACCCTATTGGTGGGGATGAAAATAAACACATCCACTATGGAAAACACCAGATTTCCTCAAAAAAACCTGACACTAGAGGTTCTAGATGATCCAGCAATCCCACTGCTTGATTTATATTTAAAAGAAATGAAATGATTATGTTTAAGTCATTCCTCTATATCTGCTCTTATTGCATTACTGTGCCTAGTCATTTAGATATAGACTCAACTGAAATATCTATCAGTAGATAGGTGGATAAAAAAGTAATATGTGTACACAACGGAATATGATCCAACCACAAAAGGGATGAAATTCTGTCATTTAGTTCAACATAGACAGAACTGAAGGATGCTGTGTTAAGTGAAAATAAGCCAGGAACAGACAGGCAAATACCAAATGTTCTCACTCTTTTGTAGAAACTGTAAAAGTGGACCACATGGAAGGAGAACAGAAAATAGAGATCACCTGATGGTAGAAAGGGGAAGAGAAAGGGAAAGAGAGAGGGTAGATAACAGGTTCCACAACACAGTCAGTAGGAAAGTATTTCTAATGTTCTGTCAGACAATATGGAAACTCTAGTCTACCCCAATTAATGATACACTCCAAAATAACTAGTGGAGAAGAGTTAAAGGTTGCCAAGTCATAGAAATGATAATACTTGAGAAAGTGAAAATGCTAATTACCATGATTTGATTGCTAGACTTTGTATGCATGTATCAAATTACATTTTATCCTATAACTAAATACACATATTAAGTCATTAAAATTAAAATAATAAAAGTTAAAAATAAAATCTTATATGATTTTTAAGATAAAAATAATTACTATATGACCTAGAAATTTTATTCCTGTAGATATACACCCAAGGAGGTAGAAAATGTATGCTTAAATAAAAATTTGCACATTAATGTTCAAAGCTTCATTATTCATGATATTCAAAAAGTGAAAATGACTCAAATGTCCATTAATTAATGAAGGGAAAGGTAAAGTGTGGTACCACACAATGCAGAATTATTTTGCCATGGAAAGGATAAAGTACTGACACATGCTACCACAAGGATGAATTTTGAAAACATCATGCTGCGTGAAAGAAAACAGACACAAAAGGCTACGTATTGCATGAGTCCATTTATAATAAATGTCCAGCACAGGCAAAACAGAGACAGAAAAGAAGTTATTGGTTCCATCACTCGTGGGGAGTAGTGAATCATGGCTTCTGTTCTTGAGCAAAGAAAATACTATGGAATATTCCACTTGACCCAGCCATACCTCTCCAGGTACCTCCCTTGAAGAATAAGGTCATTCTAGCCTCACAATACATGCACACCTATGTTAATAGTGGCAACCCTCACACTAGAAAACCATGGGAGCAGCCTATGTGCCCATCTGCAGATGAATAGCTATCAAAAACGTAGTAAAATACACACATGTGAGTACCATTCAGCCACAGAGAAGGATAAATTTGAATCATCTGTAGGAAAATAGATGGAACTTGAGACCATAATGCTAAGTGAAATAAGGCAGGCACAAAAGGTTAAATATTTCATAGTCTCTCCATGAGAGATTCAAAATATATACAATTTAAAAGCAAAATAAAGAGCCATGTTAGGAAAGAGGGAATTAGATTCTGTAAGATGGGAAGGGACCTGAGGAGGTAGGAGAAGGGGAGGAACAAAGATCAGGGAAATAAAATGATCAAAACTTGGCACGTATATGTACCAACCCCCCACGGTAAATGTAAACACTGTGTCTCAAAAACCTGTGCTAAAAAGAAAAGAAATAAAATTCCATGGAATCTAGGGTAGTAGGTTTTGTACAAATTTGTGGCTATATTAAATGAAAGCCAATGATCTGAAAAATATAAACTGAAAACTGCTTAAACTACAATTCAATGTTGAATGTTTAACCTACAATTCCATGATTAAGTCCAACCATGCTACTCTATTTCCTAATGCAGTAAATTTGACTTATGGGGAAACTATTTGATAAATAGCATAATTAAAGACAGTGGGATTGCTCAAAATTATTGCTTGAGGCATCAGTATCATTAAAACATGATCAAAATACACCCCTAAAGTAGAAGGTATAACTGTTATAAACCAACCAAGTACCAAGCATTATAGGTTATGAATTACTTGATTTAGCTACTAAGTCCCTAACAAAACATATTCTCCATATCCGTACAGACCTGGGCTCAGAAAATATTTCAAGGCCAGTCATATTATTGTTATTTTAAGAAAACTTTTAGTCTGTTCTAAGTAAATGAAAACATTCTGATACACAGAGATATGTGAGTGGCTTAAAATTTGGCTGTCCCCAATACCATCCTTATGTATTTTCAGCTAAATATTATACCAAATTTAAGTTATGGGATGAGACACCTGCAGTATCTCATGACTTCCGTCTGTAGTCAGAAAAAACTGAATAAACTGCTATAGGAAGTTACATAAATTCTGCCTGTAGAAAGTGTAAGATTTCATTAACTAAGATTTGGTACGGGAATAAAACAAAGTCTTGCTCATAAATACAGCAGGGTTAAAATGAACCTCCTGATAAAAAAAAGTAAATCAACTATTAATTACATTAATGCTGTGAGTGACACCATTTCATTAGTGAAGAAGACATTCAATGTATGCAAAAATTTATTTTCATAATTTACAACTACAGATGTTGCTTAATTTTTAAATTTTTATCTTGTTTAAAACTATGAAACATGGCTTAAACCCATAAATTATGCACTCCTCTAAGACACCGAAGTAAATATCTCCTTTAGTCTTTTGGGCTCTGGCACTGTGTACCCAGAAGTCCTCTTCCGTATTCATTATCGATCTCTTTACTGCTGACAGTGAATCTGTGAAAGAATTGTTCCTATTCAAGTCTTTAGTGTAGCCCAATGTGAATAAATCAAATATTTTAGATTTTTTTAAGATAAAGGAATCTACCTTAAGTTTTCTCAATTAAAACAACATACGTCAGCTATCCAAATGGCAAAAGTGTTTGTTTTGATTTGATGCTATAAAGTAATTATTTCTTCTTCTGATTTAACCTCTCTAAATTTTGATCTAAAATATCTTGAGTCTAATTTTCAGTTCAATTTCACTGGGGTTTCACACTGGTCATTAGTCATTTCCACTCTGCTGATAGGAGCAATAATAACCCAAGGGAAGGCTGGCCAAGGAAATGTAAGCTAATTCTTTTGTTCTCATTAAAAGGAAACTTTTAATAAATATATTATACCACAAGGGTTTTTATTGATATTCTGTCACATAATCTTGAGAATTTGTGACATGGTTATATGTTGATTTGTCTGGTGAAAATGAAACAGAGAAGTTAAACAATTAGTTCAAATTTAAAAAGACAAACATAACTAAGGCTCCAGTTGGTTCTGAGATAAAAATCAATTACTTCCCCCCTCTGATATTATTTCTGGATGACATAATGAAAGGAAAGAATAAAACTTTCTCTGAGGTGTGAATCTCCTTCTGTCTTCCCAAATAAAATATATAGTATGTACATCGCTCAATAATTTCTGTACAAAAATAATTTGCAGTGTTGTAATAGGAGTTAACATTTTGTTGTTATTGTTGTTCATTTTTAAGCATTTCAGTCCTGTGTACCCATCAAGTCATAGCATCAGCAGTCAAGGGTCCCGAGAATTCCGTACTAATGCTACACTCTTTTCAAAAAGGAAGAATTTGAGGATTTTGGAAAGTCTGGGAGAGGGATATGAACTCGAGGAGTGTGAGAAATTCACATCTTTGTTTTGCAACCTTTCTCTGTACATTACAGACATTTGGTTGCTTTGGTTTATCTTTACTGTATTCTTTTAAAAATACTTTGTTAGACCTCAGCATGGGCAATTTAGAGGCTTAGCAGTGAAACCCTCTCTCAAAATTTTTTTTTAAAAAAAGAGAAAAGAAAGAGGTTTAAGGGTGTAACTTAGTGCAAAATCCCTGGGCTCAATCCTCAGTATTGTAAAAAATTATGATTAATTAATTACTTTTAGTAAACGCTTTTAATTCCTGTGTTGCTGTTTTAGCTATATGTTTACTTAATTTTAATAGTTTCCCTGCAGATTATAAAATCCATCTTCAATTTATCACAATCTAACTATGTACTAAAAGAGTTTTGTTGCCTATTATGCTACCAATGCTATGTTTATGTTGTGACTTAGATCTAGATGTACCCCGAAAGCCTCATGCACTCATGGTGGGGCTTTGGGGAGTTAACAAGATCATGGGTCTGTAACACTGGATTAGTCCAGTGATGGGATTATGGCTTGGTGTGATGTTGGGAGGTGAAGCATGGTGGGAAGAGGTGACCACTGGAAGCATGGCCTAGAAGTAGATCTCCTTCTTCCTGCCTTGATCTCACTCTCTCTGCTTTCAGCCTGCCCCTCCATGGACCGTTTCTCCTCTGCCACACCACCCTACCTTGGAGCCAGTTGACCATGGACTCAAACCTCCTGGACAAACTGTGAGGAAAGCTTCACTGGATATGAAATTTTGGCTTACAGATGTTTTGAAAGAGTTTTATTACTTGGCTACAGCATTTCACTGCCTCTCGCCTGCGGAGTTTCTGGTGGAAAGTCAGCCACTAAGCAAATGCTGTTCCCCTACATGAGAGGAGTCCTTTACTTCTGCTGCTTCTAAGCTGTTCTTTTTTGTGCTTGAGTTTGAGCAACTTGGTGATGAAGGGTTAGGTTTATTTTTCTTTGAGTTTATTCTATCTCAGGTTCATAGGGATTCTTATATTTTTAGGTTAAAATATTCCATTATATTTGGGACATTTTCTACTTTCACATTTTCCATCATTTTTGCTACTCATTTTTATTCCTCCTCTATTTTTAAATTCTCATTAAATGTATGTGCAAACATGGGATTTTCTCACAAAATTCTAAGGTTCTGTTAATTTTATCTTTTTCTATGTATCTTGTTTCAGATTAGATTAGTTCTACTCACACATCTTCAAGCTTGCTAATTCTGCCTTTAGATTTCTAGATGGTATTGTTTACAGCTACTCAAAAATGCTTAATTTTAGATTTGACACTTTCCAATTCCAGAATTTTCATTTTTAAAAGTCTTCAGCCAGCCTTGCAGATTGATTCATTTTTAGCATATTTTAATGAATTATTTTAAAAGGTTTTCACTTCAGTTTAAAAATATAGTTATAGTAGCTGTTTTGAAGTCTCATAAAATCCAATATATGGACACACTCAGATACAACTTGAAGGGAAGGCTTTTGTTTTTTCCTGAGTAGGGCTTGCACTTTCCTGTTTCTCAGCATTTCAGTATTTTTACTTGAAGACTACGCATTGTAGATAGTATATTGTTGCAACTACCAATTATTTTTTAGTTTCCTGAGGGCTATTTTCACTTAAGAGATGTCTGCAGACTTAAGCATCTACGTGTGGTGCTGATGTGTTTGCTGAATATTTTTCTTTAAAATTTAGTCCATTTCTCTGGGAAGGCTGCTTATTGATCTGCCTAGTTCAATGACCAGCCATTTATTTCAGTAGTTATATGAGGTACTGTTGTGGAGAGAATTATGAACCCCTAGGGCCGGGGGTTTAGCTCAGTGGTGCTGCCACCTGCCTCCCAAGTGCAAGGTCTCAAGTTCAATCCCCAGTACCAAAAAAAAAAAAGAATTATGAACCCCTAAAGTTGACACGCTGAAGTCCTAACTCCAGTAACTCAGAGTGAGGCTGCATTTGGAGCTGGGCCTTAGAGGGTTAATGAAAACAAAGTGCGGTCTAACAGCTGGGCTCTGCCCCAGTAGGACTTGGGTCCTCAAGAAGAGGTGGTCAGACCACAGACACACACAGAAGACCGGGTGAAGTCACAGAGAAGGCGCCAGTTATAAGCCAAGAGCAAAGGCTTCAGGGGAAACCAGCCCTGCCTGCACATTGATTTTATACTTCCAAGCTGCCTGTGTGGACTGCGAGGGCTGAGCCAGGATGAAAAGCAGGAAGGTTAGAGACCTCTGAGGTTTTAGAGGACAGACAGCCTCTTCCTACGTGGCAGCAGTTGCCAAGCCTGCAGTGATTTTGCAAACTGAGCCTAAGGCTTGGGTAAGAGTAGACACTGGCTACAAATCCAGACTTCTGCTATTCTCACCAAAATAGGAATCATCACCTGTCAACTCATCACCTTTCTTTGACCAGTTTCCTGTGTTATGGGTATTTGTTGTTGCCTAGGAATTTGTCCAATTTTTTTACTTGTTTTCTGTAGAAGGATTACTTTTTCATGACATCTTTAATAACAGGTTTTAATAGCTTAATTCTCTTGACTCTTTGATGAGTCTCAAAGATACTGGCATTTTCAGAGAAGCTTTACAGCATTAATCATAATTAATATCATGCATACTGTTGGATTGAGCAATTATTCACATATTGCAAGAAAATATTTATTGGATACTTTATATAAAAATGGAACTATTCTTAGAGTTGGACATTATGTAGGTTAAATGACACTTAAATAACTAGATATAAAGCTTTTATAATGTTAATGTAAATATTTAATCATGCACTTCTAAGCATATATCACTATATGTATTATATATAATTCAATATGATATATTATATAATTATTATAACATAGTAATTATAAAATATTATGTATAATATAATATATATTCTATTTTATAGAGAGAGAAATACATAGTAACTGTATATATACACACAGAAGAATACACACTTAAAAAGGAGTAAAAAAAAGTTACATTGGTAATTTTCAGTTTTTAAAGTAAGTACTTCTTAAATGTTTAAAATTTTTGGAATGGAATAAAATATATTGATTTTTTGTCATTTAAAAACCAGGAATACAAATAAAAACAAATGAAAATGAGGTTGTGTATTTGTCTGTATTTGGAGGATGCGAGGCATTTCCATTTCTAACCCTAGAAATCTCCAGCCAGCTGATCTACAATTTTGTGTGCATCTTGTGAAGGTTTCGCCCCCAGAAGAGCTGGGAGATGCTTCCCTTTGATACTGTACTTTAATGCTGATGGAACGGAGACATTTCCAAGCAGTAGCTGATCATCTGGGTGGATTTAAAACTCAAACTTCTAAGTCCCCTTCATTGATTTTGGTGGGCCTTTTCTCTGTCCTCTCCCCACTGGGTTTCTGTAGGCTTTGCTTTACACTTGGATTCGCATTTACAAAATGTTCACAGCTCCCGAGGCCAGAAACCGAGGTGCCTGAGCAGTAGGATATTGGTGTTTTGTTTGCTTGATTCTAGGAGAAATGAAGTACATGCCTGCTTTGTCCAGACAGAGCTGCCCCTGGATTCCAGTTCGCAAATTAGGACTAAGGGCTCTTTGCAGGTTGTAGGCCCTCCCCCTAATCTGTCCTTGAAGAAACTGCTTGTAGTGGCAGCCTTACTCATTATCCCAGTACTGACTGCGTTAAGCTAGCTCCTTTTGAAGGTTTTGTCCAGTTGCATTTCATTTGTATAGAATTGAATACTTTCCTGCAAATTCTCCCTTTTATTGATTAATCACTTAACTTATTCAAACATACTTAAAAACTCTCTAATATTAAGTATTAATGTGGAATATGTTACATATCAAATGAGAAAGCTGGGAGTACTTATACTACCTCCTCCAAAGAAATCTTTCATCATTCCTTTTTGGTAAAAAAAATATCTGACCTTAAACATTGCCTTTATTGACAACATGACTAAAACTTGTTTCCTCTGCTGTAATGATAAAATAGCTGACATTCATTTCAACTCAGGAACAGAACGGGACTGTTCTGTCTCTTTAGTGGGTGGACAGAGCACTACTGTGTGGCTACACCCAGCGCCTCCGGTGTGCTGATGGGGAGCAGGAAGCATCCAGTGAACACTTTCAGTAGAAAGATCAAGATATATATTTATTTAGGTTATTTAAACAGAAACTTGCCTGAGCAGCATCGACCCTATATTCTAGAACTATCTCGTAGTAAACCTTTACAGGCTACCTTAGTTAATCAGAGTGTGGAAGTGGATAACTTGGGTATGTGGGATCTAGATGAGCATCTTTCCTATGAAACTAGAGCACTAGTTACGGGTGAGACTCAGGTCTCCAAGCAGGACATAGCACCAGGTCTTCCACCTCCTGTGATTTACAAAGCATCACTCCTGGGCCCAAAGATACACACAGGGCGAACCCCCATCCCGCTACACCTTAGATGCTGATGAAGCAGAGTCTGCCCTTCCACCAGGGCTGGAAAAGGAGGCAGAGACTCATGTACACTTGAATTCCAAAACTGATGAAAACTGATATTTAATATATCTAAACATTTTGCTAAATATAGGCATTATGAGGTCAGAAAAGAACACAGGACTACCTCAATTTGAAACTCGGAAAATTGTGTTTTTGACATATTGTATATTACAAAGAATAAAATCAGAAAGAATTTTAGCTAAATTTCCATTTAGCCTAAGGAAGATCACTCTCAGGATAAGAGAATCTTAATGATACACACATTTAGATGTAAATATAATGTTGAAAAAATGGAAAAAGTCCATGTTCCTCTAGTATGTTTGCTGGTCAGCAGACGGGAAATCCATTAAGAAATTGATTCACATGTTCATTATTATTTGATTTTATTATTATTGCTCACAATTGGCCAATGTGTATATTGTGTGTGTGTTTTCTTGTTTGTTTTTTGTTTTGTTGTACCGGGGATTGAACCCAGGGCCTTCACAGCAAGCTACATTCCCAGCCCTCTTTCTGCTGTTTATTTTGAGTCAGGGTCTCACTAAGTCATTGTTTCCCAGGCTGGCCTCAAACTTGTGATCCTCCTGCCTCTGCCTCCTAGAGTGCTCCCCACACCTGCTCCCCCAGGTGCTTTGTACTTTAAAAGGCACGAGGTAAATGGCTTGACTCGCTTACAGTTCTCATCACACCTCTCCACAACTTACCAGGAAACCAGCCAGGGTGAGAAGAAATAAGGAAACATCTGACCCCATGAGCCCACTTAGGATTTAAATAATTTAACTTTTCAAGCCACATGGGATATAGTACAAATACATCTGGTTATCAGATGCTGAGCGATGATAACCAGACTGAAGCTTGTCCCATCGTATGGGGGTCTAGGTGACTGTCACTGCGTAGCAAGCCTTCGGGAAGATGTCACATGAGGGGAGAGGGACAGCAGATGATACATCTCATCAGTCACTAGGACAGACATTCAGCAACTCAATTCCTCCTGTGCTCAGGAAGGAGAGCAGGTTATCAGCGACCCCCAAGAACTCTTCTAATAAATCAGCTGCAACAGGTGATCTTGGGAGGTTAAAGAAAAAGTAGCTTACATTTATCCAGCTCAGAATTTATTTCTTCTAACGTGTGTTTTGTCTTTGATGTCATCTTTTCACTATCTAAATGGCTAATGTGAAAATACCCTATTCAAGAAAAAGTGAGATGATTCTGCTTGTGCTTAGTGGCGAGGCTATTGCTGGAATAACTTTTACTAATCCTGCTCTAAATTTTATTTTTCAAATAAATGAAGCTTCCTGTCTTACAAAAGGAATGAGATTCGGCCTTGGGTGCTTTAACCCTGAGAAGGTTAAAGAGGTCCTTGAGAACTTGCTTCACGCGGCAGCCTGCGAGGATGCTGAGCAGGATGGAAGGTCCACGAGGCAAGTGGACGCTAACTCCAGTCCGGTTTCCTCTCCATACCGCTGCTCCCTCTCGCCCTGCCAGTTATTTCTTTCTCCCTCTTTTTGTTAGTACACTGGTTTCCAGATGAATGGGTTTCATTTTGGCAGATTCGTACACTTGGACAACATACCTTAACGTCCTCCTTGACCCTCATTTCCCTCCCCTCCCTAATTCCACACCTTGGGGAAGTCCCAATATGTATAATTTAGAACGTATTGATGCCCCCATTACCAGACCTTACATCCCCTTTCTCTCCCTTCTTCCCTTTCTCTTTTCTGGCAATAGTCTCCCTCTACTTGCTTGTCATCCTTTTTAGATTCATGTATTAGAACAGGAGATATTTATCTTTCTCAATCTGGCTTAGTTTTCTCCATATTATGATCTCCAAGTCTATCCATTTATTTTCAAATGTCAAAATTTCATCATTTTGTATGGCTGAATAATACTCCCTTGTGTACAGAGATAGAACATTTTCCTTCCCCGTTCATCTATTGATGGGCATCCAGGCTGGACCCACAACATGGCTATTGTATGTTGTGCCTCAATAAACTTGAGTACGCAGCTGTCCCTAAGTGATGCTGACTATAATTACTATCAAGATGGAGATTACTCAAAAAACTAAAAACAGAAATACTTTCAGGTCAATTCTTCCATTTAAATACTGTGATTCTATCATCTTTTTATCTCCCCAATCTTTGCAGTAAAAACAATTTATCTTTTGCTGTCCATTTTACCTTCTTTTCTTTTCTCAATTCCTAGTTTTCTCATTTATTCCTTTACCAACTCTTCAAATTTTTAATAGATACGAAGTGTTTTAGGGATGGTTTTTCCCTGTTAGATTTCTACTTTTAATTGAATATGATTACAGCATACAAAATGAGTAAACTTGACTTTTATTGCAAAAATATTTTATTTGACTTTATAGCATAAATATTTGAAAACTGTAATACGAAACCCACAGTTTAGGCACTCATCAGAAATCTTAATTTTAAATAGTCTTCCATGATATAATGTAAAAATTGCACTCAAGAATATTGATAGGTAAGAAAAGTCACAAAGCTAGATATTCTAATAATTTAGCTTTCATGATTCTTTAAGCTGTGTTCTTCACACAGTGTTATATCAATTAAAAATCTTCAAATCTAAATGATATTATCAAACTATTTTTCAGAATTCAAAACTTTTAAAGTATCACTTTAATGTGAAAAATTCAAATTTCTTGCATTGGGCAATATGAGTTTTATGATTTTTTTCTCTTTGCTTGAAAATTATGCTAGGATAAAATGTCATTTCTTGGCATTGTTTTATATCATGATTCTTTTTCAATTCCCATTTATTAAAATGTATCTTGTTTTAATTCATAATTATCTCAAACTTCTTTCAAGAAAATTAACATCAAGCAAGTCATGCAGAACATGCCGAATCAGCCCATTGCAGACAGGCAGGTCTGCACATGCCCTGTGGAAGTCACGAGTCACACAGAACATGCCAAATGAGTCTGCGCCCCTCAACAATCCACTGGACACACTACGCCGCCCACCCCGCTCCTCTGTACAGCCACCTGGTTCCACCCTACAAAGACACAGAGGACATTGGACCACCAGACCACTGTACTGAATCCCGCCGGTCCTGGCCCAGAGGTAGGGGCTTCTGAGCCATCGTCCCACTGCTCCTGGTCCAGAGGAAGGGGCTTCCCTGCCACCATCCCTCCCGCTGCTCCCAGCCCACAGGAAAGGGCTTTTGGGCCACCATCCCCACTGCTGCTCCCTGCCCCTGGCCCACCTCTCCCAGCTCAGAGGAGGTAATCCATGCAGATGCCGACAGCGCCCTCACCTCCAGTCAAAATGAGAAAACACCTAAATAAGTCTCAAAAACAGACTTCCAGATCACCTGCAGCAAGCCCAAAGGGAAATGAGATGGAACACTCTGATACTCAACCACCTGGACCCACTGAACTGTCAACAAAAGGGAATCTGGAAAAAATGAAATCAGAAATAATTTCTCAGATATCAGGAGAAATTGTACTCCTAGTGCAAGACATGGTTAATAAATATAGAGAGGAGCTCAGGAACATGATGGAATCCCAACATAGGAAACAAATGGAATCTGTAAAACAGATGCAAATAGATTTCCAGGAGATGAAAACTCCATTGAAAGTCTAAACAGCAGAATGAGCCAATGTGAGGACAGAATTTCAGATATAGAAGATATGATTGCAATTAATGACCAGGAAAAAAAATTGCTTCAAAATTATAAGGGAACATGAGAAATCAATCCAGTAGCTGCTAGATGATGCAAAGAAGAATAACATAAGACTGATTGGAGTCAATGAAGAAACAGGAGAGAGTGCAGATGACATAAAAAAAAACTCTTCACAGAAATAATGGCAGAAAACTTCCTAAGCAGGGGAAAAGAGCTTGACATACAGATAAATGAGGCATATAGGACTCCAAATAGCCTTGATCAAAAAAATCTACACATAGGCATATAATTATTAAGATTCCAGAAACTCAACAGAAGAACAAAGTTCTACAAGCAGTTAGAGAAAAGAAACAAATCACATACAAAGGAAAGCCCATCAGAATCACAGCAGACTTCTCAACACAAACCATCAAGGCAAGAAGAGCTTGGGGTGACATATTCCAAGCCCTAAAGGAAAACAGCCTCCAACCCAGATTGATGTACCCTGCAAAACTATCTTTCAAAATTGATGGAAAAATAAGATACTTTCATGTCAAAGAGCACCTTAGGAACTTTGTGAATACCAAACCAGCACTCCAAAGAATTTTACACAATGTCCTAGGAACAGACATTAAGGATCACAACCCCAGGAAGCAAACCAGAATGAACCCATCTGGCATGACAAGAAATTAAATGTAAAGGGGGAGAACCCAACAAAAAGAAAAAGTCATGGCAATGACAAGTCAACACGTTTCAGCTATAACCATCAAGGTTAATGGTCTCAATTCACCAATCAAAAGAAATAGACTGGCAGAATGGGTCAAGAAGCAAAATCCAACAATATGCTGCTTACAAGAAACACACTTAATTCAAAAGGAAACTAGTAGACTGAAAGTTAAAGGGTGGAAAACAATACTCCATGCAGCGGGAACCTGAAAAAAAGCAAGAGTAGCTATCCTCTTGGCAGATCAAGTAGATTTCAAACCAACACTCATTAAGAGAGATGAAGAAAGACACTATATTCTTGTAAAGGGAACAATCCAAGAAGAAGAGATGACAAACATAAATATCTATGCACCAAACAGTAGTGCACCCAACTATAGAAAACAAATACTAATGGACATGAAAAGTCATATATGCACTAATACAATTGTAGTGGGGGACCTCAACAACCCACTGTCACAAATAGATAGATCAACTAGGCAAAAATAAGTCATGAAATACTAGAACTCAGTTGAACTCTTGAACAAATGAACATAACAGATGTTTACAGAGTCTTCCACCCCACAAAATCAGAATACACATTCTTCTCAGCTGCACATGGGTCATTCTCAAAAATAGACCATATACTCACACATAGAACATATTTAAGTAAGTGCAAAGGAATTGAAGCTATCCCCTGTATATTATCAGACCATAGTGTGATGAAATTGGAGATCCATAGCAAAAGAAACTCCAAAAATTTCATAAACACATGGAAATTGACCAACACACTTCTGAATAACCAATGGGTCACAGAGGAAAATCAAGAAGAAATCAGATGGTTCCTTCAATTAAATGACAATGACAATACAACATATCGGAATCTATGGGACACAATGAAAGCAATCTTACAAGGGAAATTCATAGCAGTGAATACGCATATTAGGAAAACAGAATGAGCCCAATTAAACAACCTGATGCTGCACCTCAAGCTTCTAGAAAAAGAAGAGCAGGATAACCCCAGAGCTCATACAAGGGAAGAAATTATAAAGATCAGAGGAGAAATCAATGCAATGAAGACTATGAGAACAATACAAAAAAAATCAATGAAGCCAAGAGTTGGTTCTTCAAAAGAATCAACAAAATTGACAAACCCTTAGCTAACTTGTCAGAAAAAGAAAAGAAAGGGCCCAAATTCATGCAATTAGGAATGAAAAGGGTGAAATTACAACAGACCCAGCAGAAATTCAGAGGATCATCAATGCCTACTTCCAGAACCTATATGCCAATAAGATGGAAAACACAGAAGAAATGGACAGATTCCTAGACATATGAATTACCAAAGTTGAATGAAGAAGACCTAAAAATTCTGAACAACCCAATATCAACCAATGAAATTGAAAATGTAATTAAAAACTTCTCAACTAAGCAAAGCCCGAGCCCTGATGGCTTCACTGCTGAATTCTACAAGACATTTAGAGAGGAACTACTGCTACTACTATTTAAACTCTTCAATGAAATTGAAAGGGAAGCAATACTCCTGAATTCATTCCTGGAAGCAAGCATCACCTTGATGCCCAAGGCAGAGAAAGACCCAACCGAAAAGGAGAACTATAGGCCAATCTCACTAATGAACATAGATGCAAAAATCCTTAATAAGATACTGGCAAACAGAATGCAGAAGATGATCAAGAAGATCATACACCCTGATCAAGTGGGATTCATCCCAGGGATGCAGGGATGGTTCAACATACACAAATCAATCAATGTAATACACTATATCAATAGAGCCAAGGACAAAAACCATATGATTATCTCCATAGATGCAGAAAAAGCATTTGACAAAATCCAACATGCATTTATGATAAAAACCCTACAAAAAATTGGAATAGATGGTCTCTACCTCAAACTGATAGAAGCCATCTATGAATAACCAACAGCCAATATCATACTAAATGGTCAAAAGCTGAAATCCTTCACACTCAAATCAGGAACAAGACAAGGAGGTCCACTATCACCACTCTTGTTCAATATAGTTCTGGAAACATTAGCCACGGCAATTAGACAAGAGAAAGAAATAAAAGGAATAAAGATAGGAAATGAAGAAGTCAAGTTGTCATTATTTGCAGATGACATGATACTCTATATAGAAGACCCCAAGAACTCCACCAAAAGTCTTCTAGACTTAATAACCAAATTCAGTCAAGTAGCTGGTTATAAGGTCAACACACAAAAATCAATAGCTTTCCTATACTCGAATGACAGACTCACTGAGAGAGAAATAGGGCAAATAATTCCTTTCACAATAGCATCCAAAAAACTGAAATACCTAGGAATCAACCTAAAGAAAGAAATCAAAGACCTCTTCTCTGAAAACTATGGCACTCTGAAAAAAGAGATTGAAGATGATATCAGAAAATGGGCAAACATCCCCTGCTCCTGGGTAGGAAGGATTAATATAGTGAAAATGGCCATACTTCCAAAACTGCTATATAGATTTAATGCAATTACATTTGAGATCCCAGCAGCATACTTCATGGACCTTGAGAAAACAATCTAAAAATTCATTTGGAACAAGAAGAGACCCACAATAGCAAAAGCAATTCTAGGTAATAGAGATGTAGCAGGGGGTATCACAATCCCCAACCTGCAACTATACTACAAAGCTACTGTGATAAAAACAGCATGGTAGTGGTAAAGAAACAGACCTGAGGACCAGTGGAACAGATTAGAAGATGCAGAAACAACTCCAGACACACTCAGCCATCTCATCTTTGATAAAGAAGCCAAACACCCTCACTGGAGGAAAGATAGCCTCTTTAATAAATAGTGCTGGAAAAATTGGGCTTCAACTTGCCAAAGATTAAAACTAGACCTATATCTCTTGCCAGGCACTAAACTAAAATCAAAATGGATTAAAGATCTAAATATTAAAATAGAAACTCTGAATCAGTTGGAACAGAGGTTAGGTAGAACTCTTCAAGACATCAGTGTAGGAAAAGATTTTATGAACAAAACCTCAGTTGCCCATGAACTAGCACAAACAATCAACAAGTAGGACCTCTTCTTATTAAAAGGTTTCTGCACAGCAAGAGAAACCACCAGCAGTGTGAAGAGACAACCCACAATGTGAGAAAAAATCTTCACCTGCTTTTCCTCAGACAAAGGTTTACTATCTCGAATCTATAAAGAACTTAAAAAGATCAGACCTCCCAAAGTTAAAGACCCAATCTGAAAATGGGCATCTGAAATGAACAGACATTTCTCAGACAAAGAAGTAGAAATAGCAAATAAATACATGAAAAAATGTTCAACATCACTGTTCATTCGAGAGATGCAAATGAAAACAATGCTGAGATTCCACCTTACTCCAGAAAGAATGGCTGCTATCATGAAATCAACCAATAACAGGTGCTGGCGGGGCTGTGGGGAAAGAGGAACCCTGCTCCACTGCTGGTGGGAGTGTAGACTGGTGGAACCACTGTGAAAATCAGTATGGAGCTACCTCAAAGAACTAGGACTGGAAGTCCCATTTGACCCTGCTATTCCACTGCTGGAGATCTTCCCCAAAGAATTAAATGAATCATACCACAGTGATATATGTGCACCCATGTTCATAGCAGCACAGTTTGTGATAGCTAAAACTTGGAAACAGCCCAAATACCCATCAACTGGAGACTGGATAAAGAAAATGTGGGATTTTTTAATAAAATGGAGTACTACTCAGCCATAAAAAATGAGAAATTAGAGACATTTATAGCTAAGTGGATGCACATTGAGGCAATACTCTTAAGTGAAATTAATAGGACACACATGTATAAATACCAAATAGTTTCTCTGGTTTGAGAAACTGAAAGTGTAAATAAGGACTAAAATGTATAATAGGTAATGTGAAATAGGAAGAAAAGGGGCAAAGGGGAAGGAAGTGGGAGGGCTAGGGGAAAGGATAGAAGGGAATGGGATTAATATGAGAAAACGGAAAAATAGGAACAAAATCTTTGTAAATAGGGAGGAATGGAGGGGTTGAAGGGAGGGCTGGGCAAGGGTGAAAAGTAAGAACCAAGAGAGACTATGTAAAGGTGCAAATTTCCAATGATGAATGTTATTATATTGTATACCTAAAATGTACCAATGATTAGAATGAATAATCAATAATGCAAAATAGGAAGAAAAGGTCTGAAGGGGTAGGGGCAGTCAGAGGGGCAGGGGAAAGGAAAGAAGGGA
Source organism: Heterocephalus glaber (assembly GCF_053883595.1). Lineage (NCBI taxonomy): Eukaryota > Metazoa > Chordata > Mammalia > Rodentia > Bathyergidae > Heterocephalus > Heterocephalus glaber. Next base: position 12,480,609 of record NW_028258381.1, read on the forward strand.
AAGGAAAAATGCTGAGAAATGGAAAAAATGGAAATAAAGTCTTTGTAAATAGGGGAGGGTGGAGGAGGTGAAGGGAGGGCTAGGAATGGGGAAAAAATAAGAACCAAGATGCATCATGTAAAGGTACAATTCCCAATGAGAAATGTAATTGTGTTGTGTACCTACAATGTACCAATAAAAGAATTTAATAAAAAAAAGGAAAACTAACATCAAGTAATCAGACAAATTTCAAGCATTTTGTAAGTGTTGATTATAAACTTATCTATAATGACTTTATAAACATCAACATCCCTTAATCCTTCATGTGTTTTTCACATGTTAAAATAAAGTCTGGGCATGTGATCTCAAATTTATTTGACCATGATTACCAATAAGTTATTTGAGATAACTTTATAAATTTTAATGATCTTTATGTCATTTATTCCTTACATGTTTATATTTAAGGGCTCTTCAACTTTTTATTTATATGACTATATGGTTGCCTCATGCTCTTAACCACAGGCTTTCAACCAATGACCTGGAGACACATAGCCTTGTCCCATAATTCTTTTGATTTTAACATCTAAAAAGAAGGCGATTACTAGAAAACTGCCAGACCTGTAACTTACTTGAGGGCATCATCCTGGCCTGCTCCTCATGACTTGCTTAAAACCATGACCACTAGAACATTTCCGTAACTGGTGTTTAACAACACTTCCTGAATATTTCTGAGTGTCTGATAATTTTATCTTTGCTAACATTTATTTTCCACAATTACGAATTTACTTTCCAGGACACTTTACCTACTACTAATACACGCTGAATTTCTGAATTATGTTACAAAGGCTTTTAAAAGCATCTGAAATAATTTCAGTGAGTCTGAGCATTTTTGCTTTGTTCCTCTATGTCAACTTAAACAGATCTGACGAACATCTCAAAGTGCAGAGAATCTTTCCTTTTTCCTTCAGACCTGGCCTGGACCAGCATACTAGCTAATTTTTTAAATACAATATTGCTGTTATAAAAGATGCAAGGAATTCATTACTCTTCTGTAACAATTTGTATGGATTTGTTACTTAACTAGTTTTTGGTTTTTTTACCTTTATTTGACAGGGTTATTGAGTGTAGCTTATACCTCTATAAAGCCCAGAACAAAATCTAAGTAATCTTTTATGTGGTCTCATATTAAAATGCAATATAACCAGACAGTAAAATGTATTAACACACATCAGAGAGTTTTCAATTTGTCATATCTTTCAAGCACTTGGGAAGATGTGTGTTCAAGAAGTGATTTATTTCTTCTACAGGACAAAACCACTCAACGAAAAAATGAAATTAATTATTTCTATACAATTGAAAGCAGTCAATAGCTACACAACACCACATTCAATTGTACGGAAAAAGGGGAAGCACTCTCAGCAAGCAGAAACAACACAAGGCAAGAGTGGAGGAAATAATATACACCATAACTCGGTGAATACTGCAAACAATTTACATTACAGAGGAGACTGGCCCCAAATCTGATACGGTGGAGCTCAGTTATGTAATTTGTGCTCTTCTGGATTTCTTATCTTCATATTATCCCTTACCAACTAGCAAAACATGGAGCAGGCAGTCTAGACATAAAACAATCACACCCAAGATAGAGCCAAAGCCTGTTATGCAAACATCATCGCAAATTCTAAAATGAACATTTATTTACCAAAACCTGGATTCTATGTGTTGGTTCAGCCATCAGGCCTTCATCACATCATTGAAATTCACTCACAAAGTACAGGTGGCAGTGTCTTGTGCTGCTTTCTGAATGGCCCATCAACTGTTACAAGAGTCCCTCTTGGTGAATTTTGGGATTTTTGTCTTTAAGGTGCTCACAACTCCATTGGACTCACTCTGTTTTGTCTCTTGCAGTGCCCTTGCCTGTACATCCCACACTGTGGTTTGAACCCAGGGCCTCTGCATTGAGCTACACCCCCAGCCCTTTTTATTTATTTATTTTTTTATGTTGAGAAACGATCTTGCTAAAGCATTAAATTACCCAGGCTGGGCTGGTACTTGCAAACTTCCTGCTGCATTACAGGTTGCACCCCCATCCAGCTCCTCAAACAGTTTTGATGTCAGGTGACCCTTGTAGCTGTGGTTCCAAGTCTGCATTTGCTCTGGACTTCACAGAGATACACTGTAATACGGATTTGTGGGAGACAGAGGGAGGAGCTCAGGGCCTGGCATGCTGGCTGGGCAGTCAGTGGGGTGTGACCCGTGCAACACAGAGATCTGTCAAATCATGGCCTGATGCATGCAAAGAGCAGCTGCAGAGCCCTGCCTGGGATGCCCAAATCTGACTTCGAAAGAAGACATAATAGGTGAGGGCCACTGGCCTTGTCACTACTGCCTTCCTCCCCTTGCGTGGCCTACTCTGCATGCAGGGCACATTTTATCTTCTCTCATCCCTCTCTCAGAGCACTTCTTAGCACTTCTTTGCAGAGCGCTTATTTTCTTCTCCTTTTTGGAGCACTTGTTTCCTTCTTTTCAGAAGATTTCTTCTCCCTACTTTTCTTGCCTCTGATGCCTCTAATATCATCAATAAATGTCAAACTTCCAAGTCCTTTGATCGTCCCCACCAGTTCTTTGAGCAGGACACGAAGAGCCTGGAAAGTGCCAGTGGACACCTCCAGTCTGGTAGCAACAGTGTCTGGGGCTCTTTTGATTTTGCTCCTTTGCTTCATCTATCCAGTTTTCTGAGGCATTTGAGACACTTAACAATTATTCCACCCAATAATCGTCTATACTAGCAAAAAATTAAAACCATGTATTATAGATTTCCTAGCTTCAATGGTGTTAAATTAGAATTCAACAAGAGAAAAAAAATTGAAAAATTCACAAATGTGAGAATTTGAGAAGCTACCCCTTTTGACCAATAGGGTAAAAGAAGCTTATAAAGGAAACTAAAATACTCTTTGATGTGACCGAAACCAAAACCAAAACCAAAACCAAAATTCAGTTAAAGCAGTGTTTAGGAGAAAGGGAGTGTCATTCACCTGATAAAACTTACATTCAAAGGAAGAAAGGGGCCGGGGATTAGCTCAGTGGTTCCACCACCTGCCTCACAAATGCAAGGTCCCAAATTCAATCCCCAGTATCAAAAAATTAAAAAAAGGAAGAAAAATTTAAATCAGTAATATAAGTTTCTTCTTTATGAAATTAGAATTAAAGAAAACAGATGGAAGAAAACCAAGGTTAGCAATATCTAAAATGGAATAATAAAGTCAGCTTAGTTCTTTGAAATGATAAGGAAGGAGAGAGAGAGAGAACATAAAATTACTAAAATACTAATTTACATGACAACATAAGTCTTACACAAATAATAAGTATAGAAAATATTCCTGGGGAATACTCTAATTATATTCTGATATATTAGATAATTTGGGTGAAATGAACAAATTCCTAGGAAGCCAAAACAACTGAAACTGAATTTGGAAGAAACAAAAAATCTGAATAGGGCTTTTAACAAGCGAAAAGGTGAAAGTTCTAATTAAAACACTTGCCACACAGCAAAGCCTGGGTCCGGATGGGCGCACCGTGAGCTTCTCAAGTTGTTTTGAGAGAGTTAGGCACCAGTCCTTTACCACCTATCCTCTTAACTCTACCATCCGCTAAATGATGAAATAGGAAGAACTGCTTTACTCTGCCTACGAATACAGTTGTACCCTGAAGCTACAACTAAGAAAGAAATCACAGGCCTGAATATCAATTTCCCTTATGTATATAGAAAGAAAACTATTCAATGAAATAATAGCAATGTGTACCCAGAAATATAGAAAGGTTTGTTCTCAAGCAGAATTTATTTCAAGAATACAAGATTTTTTAACATAAAAAATTTAAAAATATAATAGATCATATTAATACAATGAAAGGCAAAAATCTATTTTTATTTCTGTAGACACAGAGAAATCATTTTACAATCCAATGTACTCTAGTTATTAAAAAAAACTGGACACAGGAAAGGAATTCCTTCAACCTCATGAAGATCATTTTAAAAAACAAAATGAACTACAAATAATATCAAGCTACATGGTAAAATATTGAGATCCTCCTGACTGAGATCAGGATGAAAACACAATTAACATTCACATTTTATTTTTTAAGGTTAGAGTCTCACATGTTGCCCAGGCTGATCTTGAATTCCCAGGTTCAAACAATCATCCTGCCTCAGCCACCCGAGTATCTGGAACGAGAGGTGTTCATCACTACAACTGGCTCACGCATCTCACTCTCACTGAACACTGAGCCAGGGATTGTGGCCAGGGATTCAGGCAAGAAAGAGAAATACAAGACATTTACAAGACTGAGAAACCAGAAGCAAAAATACTCCCATGGCTAATGACATGATCCTGTCTACAACGTCCCAAAGAACACATACAGACAATTAGAGCCATTAAAAAAGCTCTGCAAGGTTGCAACATATATGATCAAAATACAGAATTAGTTATGTTTCTACATTTAGCAATATGTAACCTGGAAACTAAACTTTAAAATAGTATCTAAAAGAGCATTGGGAAAATGAAATAATTATGAATAATTTTAACAAAATGCACAAGACATACAATTTACTAAATATTTTTGAAAGTAAAAATTGAGGTAGAGGATAAATATCCCTAGACTCGTGTACCAGAAAACTCAGAATGTTTAAGATAGCTGTGTTCCTCAACTGAACCATAGATTAAATGAAAATCTCATGAAAATCCCACTGCTTTTTTGCAAACACTGAGAAACTGATGCTGAAATAAATATGGAAAAGCAAGTGGCCCATAATAACAAGAGAATTTTGAAGAATAAAACCAGAGGACTTAAAATTCCAATTTTAATTCTTCCTACAAGCTATAAGAAGATAATGTGATATTAAAATGCAACTGCAGATATACAAGTAACAGGATCATTACAAATGCAGATACATGTGACCAAGTTGCTCTCTATAAGGTAACTCCTTCTATTATCCCATTGAAAGTGCCCAACACATTCACTCTTGCCTAAACTTTGATCTTTTAAACATCTTTATCATGTCCAACAATTCCTTCTTCTCCAGGAAATCAGTTTTGGCTCTTACATCCCTTCAGTGCCTGGATAAGGCCCATCTGATTTATCGATGATAATTCTCTTTACTTAAGGTCAAGAGAGCGTAAAAATTAATCACATTTACAAAACTTCTTCATAGAAACATCAGGACTGATATTTGCCCAAAACATTGGTACTACAGGATAAAATTAACCACTGCATCCTGGGACACATCAGCTGTACCCCCTTGTGCTTTTGATCTAAATGATCCCACAAAAGCTCATGGGAGGAAGATTTGGACACCAGCTTGGTGCGGAGGAAGGTGGTAGAGACTCCAGAAGGGGAGGTCCGGTTGGAGGAAGTGAGTCACGGTGGGGTGTGCCCTCGCAGGATAGATCTTGTTCCCTCCCCTGAGTTTCCCTCTCTGCTTTCTGGCTGAGGTGAGTGGAGCAGTTTTGCCCACCACAATCTGCTTCACGAGGTTCTACCTCTCCTTAGGACCACACCAGTAGAAGTGGCCAACCATGGACTGAATCACCAGAAACTCTGTGCCACATAAACCTTTCCCTTTTTAAAGTGCTTTTCTCTGGTATTTTGTCTCTGCAACAGAAAGCTAACTGACATACCTCTTTGGGTATACACCTAAGAGACTCTGAAACATACATGTGCCTTGAACCTTATAAAAGAAGGTTTATAGCACTACTATTCCTAAGAGGCAAAAAACTGGAAACAACCCAAAAGTCCATTGACTGATAAAAGAATAAACAAATTTCCTTATATTCACAGAATACATTATTATCTGGCAATAAAAATAAATAAAGTGTTACATCGTGCTACAGTATGGATTAATCTTGAAAATTATAGACTAAATTCAAAGAGCTAATTACAAAAGATTATATATTTTGTTCTATTTTTATGAAATGTTCAGGTTAGAAAATCTATAGAATCAAAAGGCAGATTAATGATTTCCCAGGCTGATGAGAAAGTGTGCAGAAGAAAGAAGTGGAGAATTGAGATTGAATGCAAAGATTGTTGTGGTGATGCCCAACTGTAGGGAAAAACAGAAATATTGAGTTGTGGGACTCAGTTAAGTGATATTTATGATGCATGCTTTAGCTCAATAAAACTGTTTTCCAGTAGGCCACACTGTGACTCTCCTCCTGTATTCTTCCAAGAATTTTTCTTGTTATTCTTGCCCACTAATAAGCTATAGACTAATATGATATGCATACTGTGAGCTTCTCAAAGGCAGATTGCAAGGAATTCTTTCTCTGTGTCCTAAGAAGACTGCCTGGATGCTTTGTCCATAAGAGAAGCTCACTATGTGAATCCAAAAATTACATAAACAAATACTTGACTTACTTGTAACTCTACAAGTGAGCTTTCAATACCATTAACCAAGTTATTAACAAAGAATCCAAGGCATAAAATAACATGCAACTAATGACCAGTTTATACCATAAAATAGATTGTATCATTTCCTGGGGTGCTGAGTTCTTAAATGGTTGTGATGTACAAAAGACCGGAAGGCATGTTTGAGTGAAAATAGTTCCAAAAACTCTTTCTCAGTTTGAAAAATCAACAGAGCATATTAAAAATACATTTAGTGCAAATGTGTTTTCTTAAAATACTGCATTGCTTTAGTTTTGATTCTACAAATAATGCATCCTTGTTATACAATTGGAAAATAAAAGTAAAAGTATTTACAAACTATGCTCCCATTACCCAAAATGCTTATTTTGAGTATATTTGTGTATTTCTTTCTTGTCTTCTTTTTTAACCGTGGTAGTATTAACATAATAAAAGTTACTATCTTAACCATTTTTAAGTGTGTTTTTTAGCAATAGCATGCTCACATCACTTTCCAGGGAATGACAAGCTGATTGAACATGACAAACCCTCCACCTGCTGATGAGTGGAAGTTTGATGCCATGAAGGAAGTGCCATCTAGAAAACTCACATGAGAATAGCACATTTCTATACAAACTGATGCAGAAAAATTAAAAAGGAAGCCCCGTTCATTTTGTGAAGCTAATAGAATCTTGATTCTAGCACCAAACAAAAATGTAAAAAATAAATTAGAAGGTAACAAAAAAATAAAGAGCAAAAAGAAAATGAAAATAAAACAAATACCTAACCTCGTATCTTAGGATAAGTGTAAAAAATCTGAATGAATTCATTAGGGATTCTAAAAGCAAGGTATAAAAATAAATAATTATATTTTCAGCATGAGAAAGAAAAAAAAATAAGAACCAAGAGAGATTATGTAAAGGTGCAAATTTTCAATGATGAATGTCATTATGTTGTATACCTAAAATGTACCAATAAAATTTTTAAAAGAGAAAGAAAGACAGTTAATTGATTTTCAAGCCTCTTCATTGAAAGATTAAAGCAGAAAAATTGTATAGACAATCAAATGGATGCCATAAAAGCACAGTAGAATTAATGCACATTCATCACAAAACTATTCATAAATTAGGGGTAGAGAGGAATTCCTTTCTATTGATAAATGTGACTACCAAACATGTATGGCATGTTTTTAAACAATGAAGAACAGGTCAGCAAGAAAATATCTGGTTGCACAATTACAAGCTGGAATTGTCCTTGAAGTTCCAGCTTTTAAAAAGTGAGACAAAGACAAAAAAATGATACAATGACATTGAAAATGAAACATGCTTTTTTTTTCTTATGTAATATATTGTATAGAGAAAAACCAAACAAATAACAGAAAGTTTGCCAGAAACTTTACATAGACAAAAATACTCAGCAAAAGGATTTAAGTCAAAACGTACACCTAAATTATTGATGGATTCCTGTATCAGCAATAATTAAATAAAACATGTAGTAGTATAAAAATTCTTTACAAGAAAGTTCTTTACACTAAAAACAATATTTAAAGTTCTATTCAGATTTTAAGTATAAAATAAAGTACAGAAAAACTGGAAGAAAATACTTTAATATATATGAGCAAGATATTTATCTTTAAAATATAAAGGACACCTACAAATCATTCAGAAAAAGACAATACCTAAAGGAAACTGGGCATGGGCTTCAATTACGTACTTGTTAGATGTGGAAATGATAATGCTTAAGATGACCACCAGTCCTCAGAAAAATGCAATTAGCGACGGATGTCGCGAGTCACGCGGAACACGCCGAATCAGCCTACGCCCTGGCAACAATCCACTGGACACCATCCCCCCCTCCCCGTACAGCCACCTGGTTCCACACTACAAAGACGCAGAGGACACCGGACCACCAGACAACGGAACTGAGTCCCGCTGCTCCCGGCCCAGAGGTAGGGGCATCTGAGCCGCCGTCCCACTGCTCCTGGTCCAGAGGAAGGGGCTTCCCTGCCACCATCCCTCCCTCTGCTCCCAGCCCACAGGAAAGGGCTTTTGGGCCACCATCCCTACCGCTGCTCCCTGCCCCTGGCCCACCTCTCCCAGCTCAGAGGAGGTAATCCGTGCAGGTGCTAACAGCCCCGCCCCCACAATCGAAATGAGAAAACACATAACTAAGTCTCAAAACCAGACTTCCAGATCACCTACAGCAACCCCAAAAGAAAAATGCAATTAGCATAAATTATTGTATATTAACATAATTTTCAAAAATGTATGGCCAATTAAAACTAAAGTTCCCCAAGGTGGAGGAAACCATGAAATCTACAACACTTTTGGTGGGAATGAAATCAGCAAAATCCTATTGTCCTTGACTTCAGATATATTAGGATGGGCAGTTGGAGTTGGCCTCTACTCCATACAGTCTCCTACTTTAGACTATTGTGTATAAGCAGATAATCTGAAGTTTTGAAAGGTCAACAGATAAGGAGATGGGTTCTGTGTCCATCATTCCTGCTATGTCAACTTCACTGAATTAAGAAATGCCTAGTAGCAGATTAGTAGCATTCCTCTGGGTGAGGATGGGTAGGTCATGTGGGGGTAGCCTTGTAGTCGCTAAAATATCACTTTCCTTCCTCTCTGGCTCTGTTCCTCTGCTCTGTTCCCTTGCTGCCATGAACTAAGTAGCTTTCCTCCAGCAGTACCTTCCGCCATTAAGTTTCTGCCTTGGTACCAGCTTACCATGGACTGAAACTCCTGAAACCATGAGCCATATAAAACCTCTTCTAAGTTATGGATATCGAGTGCTGTGCATCAGAAATGAGAAAGCTAACTAATTCAGCTGTCATCAAAAGGAGTGTTAATTACAGTTTCCAGGAGGAGGGGGAAATAATACACTATGAGGGAGGGGCAATGGGAAATCACCAGGTTCAGTCACAGAGAAGAGGAAGGAGGAACTGGGTTCACCACGGTCTTTGTGGAGGAAGAGGGGAAGCAGGCTTAGGACTGGCTAATTTGAGTAACTGAAATGGGCTGTGGGAAGACAGTTGTCCTAGTTTTCTGATTCTTGGCCCTGGAAAGTGGTGAATAGTGCCCTACTGTATTAGAGCTGGATATAGGTGTTTGGAGATACAGATTCTTGGTTCATTGATTATATTTGAAAAGTGTATACTGAAAGGCAGACTTTTACCAAAACATGTGAATGAGGCAGGAAGTCAAGGCAAGGTTCATACAGAACAGGTGTGAAAACATCTTCTACAGAAGCTAGAAACATGGATTATTCACCCCCAAACTCAAGCCAAACATATTTTTCTTCAGGTTGATGGTAAATACGTCATTCAACAGGGAAATAGGCAGTGGTGGAGGACAGGGAAAAGGGAAACCTGGAAACTGACTATCTTTAAGTCTCCTTAGAGTAATAAAATTTATCAAATAACCAGGAGATTAATTGAGTCATTGTTGATGTGCTGGAAAGACTTGGAATTGTTTCCATCAGTATCTATGCCAGAGCAATTACCACTCTGTGAGACCAGATCACACCTTTGTCAGAGTAGAATGAAATTAAACAGGCCATCTCCTAAAATTCTCTGCTAGTCAGCTGAGCACATTTGTTTTGGTTTTTTAAATAACTTCAAATAAGTGATGAACTTTACCCAGCTTAGATTTTTGGACTCTACCAATTAGATGTGATCTTTGGAATTTTTTGCTTAAACTGATCATCATGATAATTTCACTTCTAAGAACCTGCTACAGGGAAACTGGCATAATTGAAAAAGGAAGCATATGCTGGGATGTTCATTATAATAAATATGATAGTAAAAAATTGGAAATATTGTACATTTTTATCAGCAGAAGAATGGAACATTGAACAGTTACATATGAGTGTAGTGGAATTTCATATGGAATTTAAAGTAATGCCTTATATCTACACATATAAAATGAATACTTCTCTATTGAAAATACAATTGCAATATATATATATATATTTTTATATATATATTTTCTTTCTATATATATATAGAGAGAGAGAGAGAGAAAGAAAATTTTAAAAATACAAAATGCAATACAAATGTGATAAAAAATATTAGGACAGACAGTAGCTCCAGAAAATTAACTTTATAGGTGATACTTGAAATGATTACCATCAAACACAGCAGGGACATTGGTGAAAAAGAACAGATGCTGACCATGTTTTGGAATAAAATTCCTGAGGCTCATTGCTAGACAAGTTGTAATCCTTTCAGGTACACTTCCATTGGAAATGCCCCAGTCAGAATAGAGGGTTAAGATGACCAATTACCAGGCTGAAAGCTGGGGGAGGGGCTGGGGATGGAGCCCAGGAGATCTTGTTTTATCACCAGCCCACAATTATTTCAGTGTTTTAATATCTGATATGGGCATGCTTTCTGAACACCAGCTCTGATAGGAGACGGGAGATTGCTTAAGATGTACAAAATAGTGATATGTTTATATTTGATTTATGATTTTATATGTATATATAGGCATACATGTACAGATATATCTTATACATACACATATATATACATGTACCTGTGTATCTTTTGTTTTTAAAAGATAATGCTACTATGACCACAGTCTTATATTTGTATTGACAAATAAAAATTATTTATTTATTGTATAAAACATGATGTTTTGAAATACACATACATTGTGACAGGGTTAGATCAATCTAATTAGCATACAAGTTACCTTACATAGTTATTTATTTGTTAGAATATTTAAATGACAGAAATAAGTATAACAAAACCTTAGGTGAAATTAACAAAAATTCAGGTTTCAAATTTTTCCAGTAGATAAAATAGTTGTTTTTGATAATAAATTAAATAATAATGACTAGATTCAAGACCAAGAACACAGAACACAGAAATCCAAGATTTGGGCCAGGAATTTTACCAGGGGTCTAATAGGTGTGAGATCACAGCCCAGGACTGACATTCAAGAGTAGAAATAAAAGAATAAAGAGATTTTGAAGCTTAACACAATGAACAATACCAGCCAGGCCACTGTATTCATCACTGCTTACTAGAGTCAGATGTGAAGGGTCCAAACGTCTGTCTGCACGCTGGAGACCCGAAGGATCCAGTCAGGGCTTGAGGCCTGCAGTGATGTCCCACGCGAGTCCTGGCACGGACTGGGAAGGCCCAAGGGCCAGTTCTGGAAGCTAGGAAGTCTGTGCCGGCAGGGTGAAGGATCTGTGGCAGAAGTCTGAAAGCTGGCTGCAAGCCAGGAGACAACGTCCAAAATGAAGATGCGAACTGAAGCTCTCCCAAAGAAGGAAAACAGCCAAAGCTCCTTAGAAGAAAAACCACTGAAAAGCAGCTTCTCCGGGGAAATCAGCCACAAAATCCTCCCCCACTTCTCCTTTTATGGCTTTCGGACAGCAATCCTCAGAGGGGGTCTTCCATACCCAGAACCACACTTACTCACTTCAGCTGGGTGTTCTCACTCAAGCTGACCATTAGTTAACCCACCACCACCACTAGCACCATATCTATACAATACAAGGAGGAGCCAAGCCAACACAGGGGAACGAGAAAAGGAGAAGAGGTCAAATGGTCCATATTGGCAGATTATAAAACTGTGTATGTGGAAAATACAATCAAAGTTTGAGAAAGCCTATGAGAAATAGTTAATTCAGCAAAGTCCTTGGAAATGAAATGAGTCTACAAAATTAAACCAGTGTTTTCCTGTATTAGAATAAAATAACAATCATATTTCATCAAATAACAATTACCTTAGTATAAAGAACTATAAAATGTTTTTTAATATCATAAATGAAACCCATAAATCATCACTAAAGGAAAGACTTCAAATTGCAAATTTTTCATGGATGATAGGACTAGTTATCCAAAAGGTAGCAATCATTTCTAAATTAACTTCCATCTTTAATGTCATTCTAATCAAAAAAATTAAAAGGAGTTTTCATGGAATTTATGGAGAGTGTCTTATATAGAGAAAGAGAAGAAAAAAGGATTAAAGAATTAGAGTTGAAAAAATAAACTTGGGACCTTGTCTTACCATAACTCAGAACTTATTATAAAATCTTATTTAACAGTCCATTATTGACATGGGAATAGCCACACACAAAAACATACACACATGGAAATATGCAGAGGGCCATGAAATAGAATTTCACATGGCCAAAGACACAAACCATCGTCCAAGAGAGTCACAGCATAGTGGGGAAATAGTGCACCCTATAGTAATTGGTGCTGGGACAACTGGTTGTTCATTTGAAAATGAAAAAATTAAAGTAGACACAGCTCCTGATCAATGTGTGCGCTGCCTACTTCCCAGAGGTCTTCTGTGGATGAAGCCTACAGTGTTAGGTTACATTCTAGTTCTTTTGCACAGCAGCCATCAGTTGTGAGTTGGACCACAAGATCTTACTCTTTTATATTCTGTAGACTTGTCCATCCTTTACCATCTAGGGGAAAGCATCACTGCTTTTGTTCAGAAATTAAAACTCATGTTTCTCTTAGTGTTTCCAGACCAGGAAGTACATACTTGTCTTAGTCATTTTCCCATATCTAGAACAAAATATACAGTGCCTTTAACTTACAGGAGGCCAGGTTGATTTTGGCTCATGGGTTTTGAGAATTCAGTTCATGGTCCAGTGTCCAAGGCAGAAAAGGTATGCTGACAAGGCGTGGAGGCGGAAAGCTGCTCAACTCTTGGCCTCCAGGAAGCAGAAAACAAAGGAATAAGCCAAGGACAAGAACTCACCTTCATTGACCCATCCTAACAAACAGCACATTTAGCTCTGAACTCGTCAATGGATCAATGTACTGATGAATACAGTACTGCATGATCCAATCACCTTCCACAGACATAAGGCTTGGGGTGAGGGGGCAGGGATTTTAGATCTAAACTATAAAAAGAATCAAATGTGTGACCTCACTTGGAGGTAATCTACAAGAATGATTCAACATGTCCCTTGTCTTAATTCCCTGGGTTATGCATATTTTTTTTTGGGTACTGGGGATCGAACTCATAGTGCAACACTACTTCAAAGAATTAATGAACTTTTCAGTATGAATACATACATAATATATGTGTAAACCAATTCAGTGCAGTTAGTGTATATTTAGAATTGCAGTTTTCTGACTTTGTTTCCTATTCAATATCTATAGATGGCTATTAAAGGGTGTAGAAGCTTCTGCTGGGGTCCAAGAATATATGTCACTAGGGTATTATAAGCCAGTCCCTGCCCAAGTGCCTGGCCAGGACATGATAGGAACCTGGCCTCTTAGCAGTGAAGTGAGCAGCAGGTGAGAGAGCAAAGCTTCATCTCTTCTGACAGCTGCTCCCCACTGCTTGGATTGCTGCTGGATGTCAGAGAACCATGGCATCTGATTCTCATAGGAGTGCAACCCCTGCTGTGGACTGTTCATGTAAGGGATCTAGGTTGTGCTCTCCTTTGAATCATCCTGAAACAGTCACACCCACTGCCTGCACCAGCCATGGAAAAATTGTCTTCAACCAAAAAGTTTGAGAACTGCTGCTGCTAGGTGGACTCTTTTTTGAGTATGGGCTGTGTCTGCAAACTTCTGTTCTGTTTGCTTACCTAAATATAATGGAATCAGCTCACCATCAAGTTAACGCTACATTTTGGAAGGTCTCCAATTCTAAAAGGACTCTCACCCCAGAGTTCTTAGATGAATCTTTTGCTTCTTTTCTAATGGAGGAGAAAACAGAAGCGTGAAAACAGACAGAAGTGGCATAACACATCCTCATTCAACATTCACTTCCTTTCTACGTTTTTGCTATCTTTTATTTTTAATGCTTATCAAGGATTTTATTCAGCTGCTAATTGAAAGAGGCACTCAGGAAAGATCTTACTAGTAGTTCAAAGGAATGAAGGAGGAATTGAAGAACTGTAAATTTATAGTGAGAAGAAATTGTGAAATTATTTTATAAGTGAAAGCAAAGTTGGCATTTTCTGTAGTGCCAGAGAAGGGTCATCCCTCTACCAGTCAGTGGTTGTTTAGATGTCTGCAACAAACAAGACTTATTTAAAATAGACAAAAATTTGCATTCTTATCATTTTTTCCAGTTTATAGGATTGAATAAAACTTAGAGAGAAAAGTAAATATCCCTAGAAAGCCCAAGAACTTCCACAGACTCTAGTATTCTATGGAAAGATCATCTGATAATTATTTTTACTTATTTTAATTCTTAAATTTCTCCATACAAAATCAAGTACACACACAAGTGTTTGAAAACCATCTGGAAGATTTTTTCTTCTGCCATGCGAAGCATTAGGACTTGGATGGCAAATGAAATCTTTGTGCTGTCCCGTAAGTATTTTCTCTTTATTTGACCCTTTAAATAATTTAACTGCACCTTCTCATGAGTATTTTATGTTATTTTTTCTGAGTCTAAGCTTTATATTTTTCTTAATAAATATTCTCAGCAAATTCATTCTAATGAACTGTAATATAAACTGATAAAGTATGTCTTACCCATTACATGGGCTAATATTTTTAAATGACAATATAAAGTATTTGAGATCTGAAAGATGTACAACTTTTTGTTTTGTTTTGGTTTGGGTTTTTTTGGTTTTTTTGTACTGGGGATCGAACTCGGGACCTTGTGCTTTCAAGGCAGGCAGCAGAACCACTGAGCTAAATCCCCGGCCCAAAGATACACAACTTTTATACATTGTCAGCTCACATATAAAACTTCACAGCTTCTCTGAAGTTCACTAACATCTCTCAAAAATTTCAAAAAAGTTATGCATTTTCCAAAAATTTTAAATCTAGGAGTTTATTTATAGCTATAATCCCAAAACATGTGCTAACCAAAACAAAAAGAAAAATCCAGAAGTGGGGAATCCAGAAAAGTACTCATCAAATGGAGGAGACTGGTTATAAAATTGCATCATAGTCATCTAATAAAGTAATCAGTGATCTATTAAAGTAAATTTCTATGTGATAATATGGACATATATCCAAAATATATAATTTAAGATATAAAGGAAAGGTTTATAAAAGTGTGTATCCTGTGATATCTTATGGTTCATTAATAAGTAATGGGGAAACAGGAAAGGACAAGAAGATAGATAGAAGACAAATTTAATTGCCTTTAAGTCAGGAATATGAAATTCAAACTAATCAATTTTAGGACAAAGAAGAAAGTGGGAGCAAGGGAAGCTTTTCTTTTTTAATTTATAGTTTTCTTTATTAATGAACCAAGAGAATTAGTTTGGTATTGGCATTAGGTATTAGGTTTTGTTTGTGTTTTTTTTTTTTTTTTTTTGGTACTGCGGATTGAACTCAGGACCTTATGTTTTCGAGGCAGGCACCAGAACCACTGAGCTAAATCCTCGGCCCAGGTACTAAGTTTTGTTTCTTCATTTCATTAAAATAAGAACAAAGTATTGTTGAATATATAAACAGTTGAGTATGTCTCTCTTGTCACTCTGAGGTCAGGAAGAATTGAATTCTGTGGGTGGTGGAGAAAGGGATGATGCCACAAACCCCACTGTTCATTCCTTTTCTGAGTCCAACAGGCCAGGAAGAGACCCTTCCTCTGGGCTTCTCTCCCATCTCCATTTCTCTTATGCAGTACACCCCTGTGAAGTCACAGTTCATAGTTCACAGGCTCAGTCGCTCATGGATTTTTCCTTAGAACCTAACTAATAATTGTTTCCAGAAACCCCTGCAATTTCGTAAAAACTGCAAATATCCTCCACAATTTTTTTTTTGGCAGAAGATTAGCAAGTAGCCAATCAGAGAACGTTATTCAGTTCTCCTTGCTGCTGATTGGCTGCTGCCCTGTAACCCATCTCAGCAGATGCACCAGCATTGCTGCATCAAGACAGGCTGCTGCACCACATGCAGCAGTCTCCAGTGTTCTCAGCTTTGTTCTTGTTAAAGCCCAAAGATCCCTAAGATGCCACCAAAATGCCCTGCGCCTTCTAAGGCTTCTGTCAATGAACCTAAGCACAAGAAGAAATTTAAGACACCCCAGGAGAAAGTTTAACTACTGTACAATATTTTTATTAAATTAAATTATTACAGTACTATATACCATATTTTATTAGATTAAATTACATAACTGCAGGAGGCATAGCATATTTAGAGTTTGAACTATTAAAAATGGGCATTTGTAGGCATTTTCTGACCATCTCTGAAATTCATGGTTTTTCACAATTTCCAGGTGCTCTAGGAATGTAACCCTCCCAACTTTTGGGGGTCCACTGTGCTGTGGTCTCTCTCTTCACTCTCCCTCCTAGGATCCACTACTGCCAGATGAGGGCAGGTACTGTTTCACCACCCAGTGGTCCAGCTCCAGTACCTACTTTTATTATGGCTGGTATCTAGTTGCCCCCCAAAGCCTCTTACGCACATAGGTGGGGCTTTTCAGAGATGGCTGGAACTAAAGTGTGTGAATATGGTTTAAAGCTGTGTGACAACTAAATTAGTCCACTGATTGGTTCAGCATACTTCTGGGTATAGATAATGAGAAGACCCAACTTGGGTGTGGGTGGCAGTAACAGGCATGTAGCCTGGACAAAATATAAAGGAAATGATGAAAGGCAGGCTTTCTGCCTCCTGCCTACCCTGCCATGGACTGTTTCTCCTCTGTGATGCCTCTCTGCCATGCCACCCTGCCTTGGAACCAGCCAACCATGAACTGAAATCCCTACAATCTGTGGTCCAAAATAAACCTTTTTTCCTTTAACTTGCAAGTGTTGAGTATTTTGTCTCAGTAACAAGAAAATAGCTAAGACAACCTGGCACCTATAAGGTACTCCAAGACTTGCAACAGATATTGCATTCACATACAGTGAATGTTTAAATTAGAAAAAAAAATTATTATAGGAAATGTCACATTCCCATTAATCTGCCCTTAGAATTCCTCTCTCACTTCCAATATGTGAAGCCTATCATTCTTGCCATTTGCTGAAACTGTTCTGGAAGTCTCTTTCATGAGTGACTGCCAGGTATAGTCAAATTCTGCTGGTGAGTGCCATTTAACAGAAAGGCAGACTCATAAACATATTACAGTGTGTTCTCATCCACCTTATTCACTAGATCTGGCACCATGAAACTTCTGACTCTTTACTAAAACCAAAATGGCCAGGAAATATAAACCCATTAAGGACACTGAGGCAGCCACAATAGCACAACTAAAAAGATGAAAGAGGACTTCCAGAACTGCTTCAGAAAGTGGCAAGAATGGTGGCACAAGTGTGCTCAAGATGAGAGGAGTATTATGAGGGAATTAATGACAATGTATCCTTTGCTGTAATAATTTTTAAGTTAAAACATTAACCTATGTTTGAATCATGTTTCATGTAGTTAGGACTTAGACAAATTAATTGAATGAATTCAATCACAATATTTTTGCCATCTCTACCTTAAACCATCTCCAAATTGGATATTTGTCAATTAAAGAGACACATGGCCATGTAGAAGTCTCTGGTTTCTAGCCATGACATTTTTCTCCTCATCCCAGATATCAAGGTAATAGCCAGTACCCAGGAGAAAACAGTATACTTGTGAATGTGAATTCAACATCCATTTAAGTAGACAATATCACTCAGATGCATGCAGAGCTGCGGTTTTGTTTCAGGAGGGTAAACTCCCTGGATTAATTTGGAGAATGGCAGTGACCTCTCTTACATCCAGTGTCTTCCATTCTGTCAGATCTCTGGGATCAACTCTAAACATATCTAATTTTAAACCCATTCTTGGCCTTTCCTTCTGAGATATATAAGGAAATTCTGTAGTGGCAAAGTATCTGTTGCAAGGCGGGATAATTCAAATCTAGATTTTTGAGCAATAACTAGTTTTTCCTCATGACAGAAAAGAAGTAAAGCTGCATACCTGTCTACATTGGGACCTTGCTCAGTCAAGAAAATTCATATGAGGACATTTGGCTCTTTTTTCTTTATTTTCTGTTTTTTTTTGGTTTGGATTTTTGAGACAGAATCTTACTTTGTAGTCCAGGCTGGCCTCAAATTCATGGCAATCCTCCTGTCTCTGCCTCCCGAGTGCTGGGATTACAGGCCTGTGCCACTATGCCAGGCATTTCCTTTATTTTTTTTATGGAACATTCCTTCCTCATGTTTTTGAAATTTGGTTTACAGGCATTGCTTTTGTAAAAAAAGATTTTCAACATTGTGGGAACCCACTGATTCCGATGATGTATTCCAAATAGAAAAACCCATATCATGCATGATTATTTGACTTATCTCATGCTGTGAGTTCTAATCACACTGATCTCATTTCAGGATTCGCTTTTAGGTCGAACAAGACAGCACCACTGATGTTTGAATGTCTTGCTCTATGGAAATAGAAGTATCATCTGATTCAACATGCTATCCTAAATAAGGCCAGCGTTAACCTGGTCTCCTCCCCATGCCCGCATTTGCCTGTTAACTCCTGTGTCCTGTTCAGTGTGTAGTCCTGCTATGACTCACGTCCTCAGCAAAGCCATTACCAAGCTGGGCCAGTCCCTGCCACACACGGTCCTCACCTACAGGTCTTGCTTGATTCATGCCTTCCTCCCCAAGGGACTGAAGTCTACGACAGTAGGGAGAATGCTCTTGGTCATTCTTCCATACTCAAACCCAGGAATCAAAGTTGGAACTTAGGATAAGGCAAGTACTGTATAAAGCTTTCATGAAAATATAAGCCCATAGGTATGTGAAGCATACAATTAATAAGAGAGACCACCTAGGAATAAAAGTTGCATATTCTAATTCTACCTGTCAAGAATTTTCTCTGTTATGGCATCTGTTATGTCATTTTCTCTGTAATGACATATTTCAACAATTAGAATGGATTATTAAATAAAGTAATACATCTTTAAATCCTATAAAACAAGGTGATGAAAGAATCTCTGATTTGATAGATTTATTATCATCTGGGCGCATATTATAGGATTCAGAAGGCCTTTAATGAGACACTAGGAAGGAAACATCAGCGAGGTCCATGTCCTAATATAGAATATTCAGTGTGGGAGAGGAAAGACTTAACTATGATAAAATGCAGAAAGTACCAAAACATGGGCAGAAATAAAATATTTAAGCTTTATGCAATGGGAGCGGTAATTTGCAATCAAGATTGCCACAAACTATTTCTTAAAACTTAAGTGTGCAAAGTAAGAGTTCCATATTTTAAAGTTTTTAATTTTTTTTGATTTCTAGACTAAATAGCTTGTGTGCATGAATCTCTTACTAAATTTTGAAATGTTAGGTGGATGCTTGCTGAATTGTGACATTCTTCTCTCGTAGCTTATCCTGAGGTGAATCTAAATACCCTTGCAGGTTGGAAAAAGACCTATGTATCCAATAAGGAATGAAGAAACCCTGGGACTCCAATGTTAAAATAACTATAAAAGAATTCCACATTAATTGTGAGCTACTCTTGGTGAGTAGAAATTAGCTCCACTACAGGAGACCTGGATTCCAGAGAGAAATTGCCCATCCACGGAACTGATTTTGAAGTCCTGGCTTCCACTAGGACAGTGAGAACAAATGGGGTCAGGCATCAGTACTAGATACATTAGTGAGCAAAGAGTAGGACCTAGAGACTTTGCCTCCTGATCCAGGTGATTCAAGCACAGAGGCTGAGAAGTGGGGAAATTTCCCAGGATAATCTGTATCACTAGACATCTGTCACTTTTTAAGAGATTTGAATACATAAAACAAAACAATAATATTGAAAACAACTACAAAATCATTAGGAGCTGTAAAGATTGCTTTTAAGTGTAAAAGTGACTGCTTTATGAAGTGTCCAGATAAATGGTTAAACAAGTCTGAGGGCAGATCTGTGGGGTGATGCTGGGGGAGGGTAGCATTGAGTCAGTAGATGGAGAACACAGCGCATCCACCAAAGGGGACCAGCCTTATCCAATAGAAGGCTAACTAGAGCATCAGGGAGAAGTGGGAAGATGTATCTTCTCTTACTAATGGGCTCCTTCAATCTGGGACATTGGCATTCTACCTTCAGACTAAAGTCAGCGACTGTCCTGGTCCTCACACCTTCAGAATGTAGACGTTGGGGTTAGAGTTTGTGAGTCCTCATCATCACGGGGGCTGATTCCTTATAATTTCTCTCCTCTCCTCTCCTCTCCCTTCCCCTCATATCCCATTCATTCTCTTTTCAAGGAGATTCTGACTGCTACAATAGTAATTATTTATTATGTAATTCCTCACGGTCAGACACAATCTTATTTTTCTGCCCCATTAACCTTGATTATTAACATTCTGAAGAATAGTATACTATGGCTAAATCTTACTAACTTGAACAAAATTAGTGAGTTGACGAGTAGTGGTGTTAACGAAGATCTTTAGTTAAAACAAAACTTGCCATGCAAGACAGTGGTGAGGGGAATACAATTATGTAATTTGATTGGACTGAAGATCATAGCGGTAGAAGTTTAACAGCTGGCCATTCTTTATCTCTAGGTATGTAAATAGTGTAAGCTTATTACCCACTTTCTCAGATATTACCAGCCAATTTAATAAAGATCTTCTGAAATATTTATGTGTTCCATATTCTAACCTTGTACCAAGGACTTTAGTGAAATTACAATTTCCTGCAGTAAAAGTCTCAGGTCTAGAAATGGGTACCAGAACTTTTGTTTACTAATCTGAAGTCAAGAAAGGAAGTTGACAGAATCTTGGAGGTTTCTCAGCACTGATGGCTTTCCCCCACATATTGGTTTCGTCAAGAGAGATGTAAGACTTTTAGAAGATGATGACAAGAAAAGGGAGGTGGAAGCATAAGAAATCCTAGCAATGATGAACACTCAAAACGAATTGTGGAAATAATAAGCTAAAGGGGATGTCTGGCTGAAGAGCAGAGTAGAAAACTTCTCTTGTCTCAGAGGACTCATGAGTGGTGAGACTACAACTTGGGAAACCCCGGAGGATGCCAGTTCCAACAGCAGCAACTGGAACGGGGAGACTGGACAGCCACTGTGCAGGCAATATGTGGGCCTGCTCATGGCTGCCCTTGCCATATGTCAACAGGAAGTTGAAACTATCTTGACTTGAAAATAAGAAAACCAAGACTAATAAAAATCCAGTAAATACCTCATAGGTGGTAATAATCCAAACAGGGTTTTTATCCAAGACAGTTGGAGACCAAGTTGTATATTCTCACTAGGACCCTAGGGCAAGTCTGTGTGGGTTGCTATCATAGGGAACATGGGACTACCCTGGAGAAGACAGAAATACCAGGAAGCATTTGCTGAGGAGGAGGCTCTGATGGCACAGGAAAGATAGGGATTTATGCTCAGATGTGCTGAAGGCGGGGAGCATCAGAGCTCTGGCTACTGGGGAAGCAGAGGTGCTAAGATAGTCTTGTGTCAGCAGAATATTTCCTCCACAGATCATGTCTGGGTTGAAGAGTGCTGGAAATGGGACACTTTTTACTTGTTGGTTTCTAATTACAGAGTCACAAAGAATTTTCCATTTTCTTCCCTGTTCTAATGAAAATAATAGATTCATCATTTTGCACTTAACAGTAAAAGAAGATTATGCAATGATACAAACTGGTTAATAAAGAGCGGTATGAATGGTCTTCATGCACTTGAAGATACTTGCCAGAGAGAACATGAAAATATCTATAATGTTCCCTCTGTTAAAAATTCAAGAGATGTATAGGATCAGCTGTCCATCTGCACAAGAGAAGGATTGCAATTATTTTGCAACTGTGAAATACTGGAGGTTTTTAAAGTTCACTCTCTCAGTGATAAGCTGTTATTTTACTCATTCAATAAGCACAGCAAGTAATGCATCTGGAAGTGTCACTGTGTGAATCCCAAGGGGGATGTAGTTGCCTTTCTAATGGACTCTTAATTACAAGTAATATTCCAGTGACTCAGATTCAGTGGGTACAAAAAGTCTAATGAAAAATTCACTTCTTCATAAAAAGCGTCCTAAAAAAATTGAATAATTTCAATTTTTAACCAGGTGAAGCAAATTTCTTAAAGTCAGAGTGGCAAATACAGCCTGATCCTGTAGCATATTTTTAACACCAGAAGTTCTTTCAGGCATCAGATGCAATTTCTACATGTACCAATTTCCCAAGGTAATTGTATTTATTATATATCACAAACATATACTAATAAAATTTTTTTAATGTATGGAAAAAGTAAAAACTAAAAGATAAAAGAAGCCATATTTTGTGATATTAAATTAAAAATCAATAGCCAAGCAAGCTAGTAGATTTAATTCACCTTCAATGTAACTTCAAGTTTTAAATTTAACAGTTTTGGGGTTTGCCATGAAATCACCCTAAAGCAAATCATGCAATTGTTTCTATATTCAGAATGAAACTTTCTCAAAGTTATAAACTCCAGAGGAATGACAAAGAGTCTTAAATTCATTCTATCTTTACTCTCTGGTCCCTGGGTAAAGCATTTATGCCCAAAGCATAAGATCTCATTATAATAATATGAGTAGTTATCACAAACACAGAATGTGTAGACCTGTGGCTTTTAAGACCGTCATAGTTTTTAACTCTCCTCAACAATTCAATGAGGTAGGTACAATAAATCTGAATCATTTATGAATTTTAATCCATAGTATATAGTGGAGAACATGTGTTAGATGATTGAGTGAATGAAAAACAAAGAGAATGGAGAGAAGGAGCCATGGGTACCAGTAGACTTTTAACAATTTCTACAATAATCCTTAAAATGTGTGCAAGCTCAGAATCCAATAGCATTTCCATTTCCATTAGCTTTTTTAATATTGGCCACCATCTTCTGGTGAGATGACTCCTTTCTGTGCATGAGAAAGTCACCTGAGAAGACCTTAAGGTAACAGACAATCGTGCTTCCATTATAGCTGCCAGAAAATCATTTACAGTCCAGGTTTAATATATTCTTTGTCCCCCCAAAAATAGCTGCAAAATAAAAATATAAACTAATTGCTTGAGAGGGATTATTCTGAGTTTAAATTATAGTATGGTTTCATATCAAATTTTGGGTGTGTTGATAGAGATCAAGGCCTCCTATTTCACAAATAGAATTGGCCAAAAAAAAAAAACCCACAATATGAAGAAATGAAAGTTTTTTAATAGTGGATAAGTCAATTCCTGTTCTTCAATCAAGTATTAAGTGTGTGTACAAATAATGAAAAAGCAAAGCCAAAAATATCCCATTAACCAGGCGCAATGAGGGTGAAAGCAACGATAACTGAAGGATGGCCCCAGGGAAGACATGGAGTTCCCTTGAAGGAAGGACTGGGCATGGGAAGCGTCCTCAAGGGAGAGCAGGTACAGCTCCAGGGGCCCGATTCCCATTCCCTCAGCAGTCACGGCTGCTTCCCTGGCTGTCTGGGTGGCACCTTTGAATCTATTGCCAGTGGAACTATCAGCCCTTGACTGAACTGTTTCCGTCTCACTCAGGCTGATCTCTGTGATTCTACAAGGTGCAGTAAAAAATACAGCCCTTATTCCAATTAAAATTATTATAGTAAATAACACATTGCCCCCATAATCTCCCTCAGAAGACTCCACCTAACTTCCAACACACTTACCCCACCATTCTTGCCACTTTCTGAGGGCGTTCTGGAATTCTCTCATGTTTTTAGTTGTGCCATCATGGCTGCCCTGATGTCCTGAATCAACTTAAAATGTTTCCCTTTCATAATCATTTTGACTTTGAGGAGGAGCCAGAAGTCACACGGTGCCATATCTGGTGAATCAGAATCAGGTGGATGAGGACACAGCGTCGTATTGTTACGAGCTGCCTTTCCTTTGGATGGAGCTCAGCAGTGTTGATCACACCTTATAAAAACACTCATGAAAGGGAATTTCCTGAACGGTTTCAGAAAGTGGCAAGGGTGATGGATAAATATGTTTGAAGTGAGGCGGAAGATTTTGAGGGGTCAATGTACCTTTAACTGTAATAAATTTTTTTAAATTTAACATTTTCCCTATTGTACGATTACCTTTTAAACTCTTGTGCATGTATGGTTTATTTCTCAAATAATCAAAGATTTTTTTAAAAAATATGAAATTTTACACACCTACTAAAAGAGTACTATGGGCCCCATCATAAATGTAATAAAATTCAGATTCTTTTCTCATAATTTTTCCTTTCTCTTTTTTCCTTTCCCCTTCTCCTCCCATTTCCCCAAGGGAGCACAGGGAATAGGGAAAAATTAAGAACCAAGATACATCATGTACAGGTATAAGCACCCAATGATGAATGTAAACGTATTGTATACCTACAATGTACCAATAAAAGAATTTAAGCAAAAACAAAGAAAAAAATCCCGATTCTTCACTGTGGGCTCTGAGCATACCTTGTCTAGACCTCTTACTCCTATGATTCATCCTTCTCCTCTTTTAGTTCTCTATATTCTGAGAGTAGTCTCCATAATTCTGTCCACCAGCCTTTTGGTGTTTGTTCCTATTTCAGTCCCTGTGCACTTGGGTCTCTTTTGCCTGAAACATTCTCTCTGGAGTATCTTCTGGTTAATTCCTCATAACTGAGTAATAAAGACAGCAGTCATCTCTTCCGAGAGAATTCTCAGACCACCCAAGCTGAAGGATCCCCCATATTCCTCAGTCCTGCCATACATTTGTCTTATTACCCAATGAGACTCACCCAAAGGGCATCATGACCAACATCTCCAGCTGGCAAAAGAGTGAGGGAAAAATGGAAGAAAACTTCTATTTTCTCAGAGACCTTGATCTGACTGGCAAGATATAAGGACTGTAGGTAATGATGACCCAATGATACCTTCTCAAATCGCTCCTCACCTAACATCTTTCCCCTTGACTCAAAATAGACCAGGCCAAAAACTGAAAACTCAAGAGCTACTTGAGCCAAATATAGACAAGTACAATACTTGCCAGAAAAGTTAGCTATGTAAGTCAGATTTCTAATTGCTGGACACATTACCTGACACTCTGAACTTAAAGCAGGAGAGGTTTAATTTGGCTCACAGTTTCAGAGAATTCAGTCCATGGTCAGCTGGCACTGAGACAGGAACAACATGGCAGAAGGGCATTGTGGAGGAAAGATGCTAAGGTTTTGGCAGCCAGGAAACAGCAGGGGAAAAAAATGCCAAATGAGGAGAGCTGAGAGACCAGACACAGACCCCTGAGGCTACACCTCCATGACCTCCCCAGGCTTACCCAGAAAACACCCTTAGCAGATCTCAAAGCCAATCAAGTTGAGCCTTCATCCTAAGCACCATATTAGTTCCTCAGTAGTGGCTCTCCAGCTCACATGTGGACTCACACCTGTCCCAAATCTCGGTAAATGTGGTTCTGGATGGAACATGCTTAATCTTAGTCCTGGCATCTGGTTTGACTTAGAATTAGAATATGCCAAAGAAGTTTGCCATTTGTCATACCTCTTCTAGCACTTAGATTCCTCTGCTACTTAATCATTTTATTCCTTATCTGCAGCCACTTTTGATCCACTCATAAGCTAGTTTCATTTTCCATTTCTTGATATTGAAAAGATCCTTTTGATAGTCATTCTCTGACTCAAGACTCAACCTGTTTGGTGGAAGAGGAAAACCCTGTTTAGCTCATGACTGATGCTCTTTCTGGTGATTGGAGACATTCCAAAAATGACACTGTTCAGGAGCTTTCTGTAATTTTATTGTCACCCTTGTGCTTTTTTTGTAAAATAAAATGTGACAATTTAAAATGCAAAAATGTTTAACAAATGCATAGAACAATGCAACCACCAGTATATTAAGGATGTAGAATGACTTCCTCTCCCTGGAGCACTTCCTACTGACCTTCTACTTTAACTCTCACCTGGCCATGTGCTGGCTTCTGGCAATAACTGACTGGCTTTATCATTTTGTTATATTTTTCCAGAATTTCATATAAGTAGAATTGTGCATATGTATCTTTCCTGTCAGGGATATAGAAAAATTAGGATAACAGCAAAATGAAAAAGTTATGGTGGTTAAGCTTAGTTATGTCAACTTGATTGGCTTGGGAGCCTCCCAGAGATGAGGAAAGCACACTTATGAGTGTGTGAAGGTCATCATAGACCTTGGGTGACCTTAGGTGCTATCCATGGCCTTGCACTGCTGTGTTCTGAAACTGTTACCTACTCTGCTTCCAGGCTGCCGTGAACAAAGCATCTTTCCTCCACCACTTCTTTCTGCCATCAAGATCCTGCCCTGGATCCAACTGATTAAAGAATGAATCCCCTGAAATTCTGAGTCAAATTAAACCTCTCTTGCTTTAAATTGTGAGTGCTAGATAATGGGAAAGCTGAATAAACATCCCAGTCATAACATACAAATGTCTCATTACTTTCTCTATCAGCTGGAACATGAATTTTAAACTGAATGGGACAGACTGATGGGCAAGCCCACTCAGTCAAGATGTTTTGGAGAGGAAAGAGAAAGGTATAAGTATCCTAAAAGTTTAAAGAAAAAGGCACTTATGCTCATAAAAATACATGGCTAAATTTTTTAAGATTCATAAAATATTTGAAAGCATTTGTGTTCTCTTCAAAATGCTTTGTATTTTACTCACATTAGTCTCCAATTGATTTTGCTGAGTAGCATTGGCTGTTGATTGTGTGTGATCCAAATGGGAACCTTTTGGCAGGTTTTCAAATGGAGAAGCACAGTGGAAGGATGAAGTCTGCATTCATCTGCAGTCAATTTGGTCCTGGCATCTGCAAGGGTCACCAGGTTACCCAGCCCCATGGAAACCGCCCTGCTGAAGCAGAGACTCTGTAATGAGATGTAGTCCAATTTGACAGAAGAAAATAAGCTTAAAGCATGCATCGTTTGGGCTCAGGAATTTCAACAAGTACCAAGCTACACGGAACCATTCTCTAAATATAATAAAGCAAACTCAGAGATCCCCTTAACAAAATGAAAAATGGCAGCTGGGAACTCTGTTGTTTTTATCTGTGTCTGCTCTAAATTTATTAATCATGTCTTGCACTGTGGGCACAATCTCTGCTGTTATCTGAGAAATTATTTCTGATTTCATTTTTTCCAGATCCTTTTTCATTGCCAGTTCAGGGAGTCCAGGTGGTTGAGTATCAGATTGCTCCATCTCCTTGCCCTTTGGGGTTGCCTTAGGTGATCTGGGAGTCTGGTTTTGAGACTTGTTTACGTGTCTTCTCATTTCAACAGATGCAGCCTGCTGTGCCTTTGTTGAGGCGACTTTTTACTCACCCAGTGGTCTTCAGTTCTCAGCAAGCCACCAAGGGCCCTTTTCTCTGCTGCTCAGCACAGTGGTATCAGGTTGGGCCTCTGGCTGTTGCTTGCTTGCCTGTGTAGCTCTTTTCCAGGTGGGCCCTTGGCTGGGGCCTGTGGGTCCAAGCCACTGGGGTCTGGAAGGGGCCTTGGCTGGGACCTGCCAGCAACCAAGTCACTCTGGCCCAGGCTGGCTTCTCACTGGGATCTATGTGCACTCATGGAGGGAATCTGGGCAGCCTCTGGCTCTGGAAACTCTATTGTTTAATGCTGTGGTCATCTACGTTCATATACACAGAATATATGCGAACCCACTGAACAAAGTTTATTTTACCAATAAGACTTCTTTCATAAAAATCAGCTGAATGCTTTCTTGGCTTTTTGTTGGTTTGGTTGGTTGGTTGTGCTTTGTTTTCTGAAGAACCCTTCCTGTTTCTCTGTGTTGACTCATTGGTTGGCTTTTTGTTTTCTCCCTCTGGTCTGGGCAATTCAAAATGTTCTGGTTAGAATCATGCCTTTCTTATTGCATGAGCTTACTTTTTCCATTGGTTTTTAGATTCAAAAATGATAGGGTTAAATCCTACTTCAGACTATGAGTAGATGTTCTAGAGTTCACTGGGAAGTTTTGAGATTGGAGATGAATTGGTGTTCATATCTCCCTTCTGCAAAATATACATTTTCAAGTACAGACATTCATAGTTCAGTGACTCCATTCTATTCCAGCATATAGGTCATTAAATGAATCAGTCACTAAATGAGTAATTTAATATAGTATGTACATTACAATATTTAGAACAAAGAAGTGTTCAAAGGAAACTCCAGCTTGATGTCTTTGCTTTTATTTGCATAACTCTTCCATGCAGTACTATAATGTATAAAAGACATAAAGATACAGCACTGTAACTTACAGTATAAGCAGCAAAAGTACAGCACTGGTATAAACAAGGTGTACTGTACAAAAAAAGACACTGAGGCTCAATAAACAAGACATACACAACTGTATCAAAAAATGGATCATATGTCTGACCAGTAGGTCATAAGTCTGAATAACATAACTTGGTAATAAGTTTGAATAATCCTAAACAGGTAGGTCATTAAATGAAGAATATCTGTATAACATTCACTTAAGATTTCTGATTATGAATTATAGTCATCCTGAAGTATTATTATATGAATTATGAGATAATATGTGTAAGATGCTGTGATAGAATAATATCAGTTTCCCAAGAAGCCCAGTTTTACACTCAAAGTCTGGAAATACTTAATATGGCAAATGGAGTTTGATGGTATGATGAAAATAAGGATCTTGAGATGGGAAAATTCTCCTTGATTATCACACTTGGCCAATGTGGTCCAGCATGTTTCCTCAAAGGAACTGCCTTAGTCTTTCCCTCCTTTGTATTTTCCATTGTGCTGGGTATCAAGCAAGCACTGCAACCCACTTTTCAATCAAAATCCTAAATAATGTCTGCCCACGTACCATCAGACCTATGCTGATATCGGCAGAGATATGTCTCATGGCCCAAAGAGACATCAGCTCTTCAATATGGCCAGTGCACTTCTGGAAAATCTTGAGACTC
This sequence comes from Heterocephalus glaber, assembly GCF_053883595.1. NCBI lineage: Eukaryota > Metazoa > Chordata > Mammalia > Rodentia > Bathyergidae > Heterocephalus > Heterocephalus glaber. The sequence goes on from NW_028258381.1 coordinate 12,509,744, forward strand.
TTTCTTCTTGAGTCAGAATTCATATCTAAAGAAATCAATTATATGTGTCTACAGAAATATGTTACAGCTTAAACTCTTGCATTTAAACCCCAACTATATTGTACTTTCTTTCCAGAATTTATACTTATATTTATACTTCAAATTTGTTCTTTCATTTCTTCATTCATTACACATTCATATCTACATATAAGTATATATTTCAACTATAAATGGGATCTCATTTTCAAATAGCTTGTGTACAGATAAATTTTTGGACTCAACACATTGATGCATATGGAATGGTAATACATTTTCTGAAAACAGTTATTTTCTTACAGTTTAATAACTCAGTTATTATTATTTTCTGGAATTACTATTTTAAGATAAAAATCTTTCCCCTGTCAGCACAGAGGAGGTGAGCCACTCCCAGCACATAAGAGGAGGCTTCCATGCCACTGTACCACCCCTGCCAGCACAGAGGAGGTGAGCCACATGGATGCTAGCAGACCCCTCCATTGAAATTAGAAGACACATAAACAAGTTTCAAAACCAGAATTCCAGATCCCCTAAAACAACCTCAAAGGGAAACAAGATGGAATATTGTGATACTCAACCACTGGGACTCCCTGAACTGGCAACAAAAGAGGATATGGGAAAAATGAAATCAGAAATAATTTCTCAGATAACAGCAAAGATTGTGCCCATAGTGCAAAACATGATTAAAAAATCTAGAGAGGACACAGATAAAAAAAAATAGAGGAGCTGAGGAATATGATGGGATCTCAACATAGGAAAGAAATGAAATCCATAAAACAGATGCAAACAGATTTCCAGGAGATTAAAAACTCCATTGAAAGTCTACACAGCAGAATGAACCAATATGAGGAGAGAATTTCAGATATAGAAGATAAGATTGCAATTAGTGACCAGGAAAATAAAAATTGTTTTAAAATTGTAAAGGACCATGAGAAATCAATCCAGTAGCTGCTAGATGATGCAAAGAAGAATAACATAAGACTGATCAGAGTCAATGAAGAAACAGGAAAGAGTGCAGATGACATAAAAAATCTGTTCACAGAAGTGATGGTAGAAAATTTCCCAAGCAGGGGAAAAAAACTTGACATACAGATAAGTGAGGCATATAGGACTTCAACTAGCCTTGATAAAAAAAAATCTACAGATAGGCATATAATTGTTAAGATTCCAGAAACTCAATAGAAGAACAAAGTTCTACAAGCAGTTAGAGAAAATAAACAAATCGCATACAAAGGAAAGCCCATCTGAATCACAGCATACTTCTCAATGCGAACCCTCAAGGCAAGAACAGCTTGGAGTGATGTATTTTAAGCCCTGAAAGAAAACAGCCTCCAACCCAGATTGATGTACCCTGCAAAACTATCTTTCAAAATAGATGGAGAAATAAGTTACTTTCATGACAAAAAGCACCTTAGGAACTTCATGAATACCAAACCAGAACTCCAAAAAATTTTAGACAATATCCTAGGAAAAGACAGTGAGGATCACAACCCCAGGAAGTCCAGCAGAATGAATGTGTCAGGTGCAACAAGAAATTAAATGTAAAGGGGGAGAATCCAACAAACACAAAAAGTCATGACAATGATAAATCAATACGTATGAGTTATAACCATCAATGTTAATGGTCTCAACTCACCAATCAAAAGAAATAGATTGACAGAATGGGTCAAGAAGCAGGATCCAACAATATGCTGCATACAAGAAACACATTTAATTCAAAAAGAAACTCATAGTCTGAAAGTTAAAGAGTGGAAAACAATACTCCATGTGACAGGAACTGCCCCCCACCCCCCAAAAAAGCAGGAGTACCTATCCTCTTTGCAGATCAAGTGGATTTCTAAAGAAAATCTGAAACACTCTGGTCCCAAGAATTTCAGATAAGGGATACTCAACTTGCATGTACTAATCTAATGTGAACATGTGTTTTCATTCCTCTCAAGTAAAAACTTAAGAACAGGACTGTTGGTTCTTAACAGTATTACAAGTATTACAAGAAATTTCTATATTGTTTTCCAAAATGGTTTTATCATTTTACATTCACATTAGCAGCATTAGAAAGTTCTAACTGGTTCACACCTAAGCTGACATTTGTTCTTCTAAAACTTTTAACTTCATCTCCCTAATGAGTCTATAATTCAATCTTGTTATTGTACTGATTAGTATTTTTCTGATTCTAGTGTTGCACACCTTTCCTTATGCTGTACTGGCTATTTATCATCTTCTTGTGTCTACTTTTTAATTGGGTTGTCTATTAATGAGATGTAAGAGTTTTTTATATATTCTGGTCATAGGTTATATGCATTATAAATATGGTCTGTTTAAGGACTACTTTTCGTTTTAACGATGTCATTTAAAGTTCTAAATTTTGATGGAATCTCATTTATCAATTTTTTTCTTTTACACATCATGTTTTTTGTATCCTAAGTAGTTCTTGCCTACCCTGAATTCATAAACATTTTCCCTTATAATTTCTTCTTAATGTTTTATAGTTTTAGTCTTTCATATTTAGGTTCATAGATCCTTTCAAGATATTTTTATGTATGGAAATAAAGGGTTGAGGTTAACTTTTTATATAAGGATACCAGGTGTTCTAGTGCCATTTGCTGAAAACACAATCTTTTCCTCTGCTCTTGAATTGAGTTTATGTTCTATAAAATGTTAATGTTAAATAATCTTTCAAAACTCAGTGGACTGTATATGTGTGTTTCTATTTCTAGATTCTCTGTTTTATTCAAATGATTTATATGTCTTTCCTTACATCAACACTGCCTTGATTACTGTAGCTTTAGAGGAAGTCTTAAAATTAGGTACTAAATGTCTTCCAACACTGTTTTTTTTCTTTTTTTCTTTTTCTTTTTTCTTTTCTAGGCCCTTTATACTCTGACATAACTTTTAAATTTCAATATCCAATTCTTCATTTATAGCAAGTATACACAGACCTGAATTTTTATATATACCTTGTGTTTTCTAATCCTGCTAAATTCAAATATAAGTTCTAGGGGCTCCTACAGATTTCTTAGTATTTTCTCTGTAGATGATCATTTCATCTACACATAAAGATTTTACTTCTACCTTGCCAATCCTATCCTAATTGTGTCATTTTATTGCCAGACTATTTTGGTTTGGGCCTAGGTTTCAAAGTTTAATGGACAGATGAAGAGTAGGCATATCTGCCCTTGTTCCCCACCTTAGGGAGAAAGCATCGTATCTTTTCCATTCATATAAGGCACTTTTGCTGGAAGTATGGAGTATATGTTGTTTATCTGTTGAGAAGTTTCTGTTCTACTTCTAGTCTCCTGATAGCTTTTATCATGAACAACTATAGAATTTAGTCCAATACTTTTTCTCCAACTACTGACAGGATCATAAGGCTTTTTCCTTTTCTCTGTTAAAATGATAACTTATAAATGCTGAACCAACATTGCCATCCCTATAATAAAACCACTTTCTACATACTGCCAGATCTGACTTCTAAGAGTTTGTTTTGTTAAACAAATTTCTATGTTCATACTTTTTCTTTTATTATCTTTATCCAGTTTTAGGATTAGCACAACGTTGATTTCCTAAAATGAGGGGAGAAGTGTTCTTTTTTTTCTGCTTTAAATGTTTAACATAATTTATCAGTTAAAATGTATATGAGTCTGTTGTTGTCATACAGGTAGGTTTTCAAGCTAGGAATATACTTTCTTTAATAGGTGCCATTCAAATTTTATATTTCTTCCAGAGTCAGTTTCATTAATTTGTCTTCTTCAAGGTACTTCTTAGAAGTTTTCAAATTAATTTCAAAAAAGATTTTTGTAATATCATTTCTATATCCTTTTAAATTCTGTAAAATCTGTGGCAATGTCTTCTAGATCTTGATATTGTAATTTTAAAAACATAATTGATATTGTGTAATGGGAAGTAAAGGTCTAAAGAAGCAGGGGAAGTGGGAGGGGTAGGGGAAAGGAAAGAAGGGAAAAGAAAAAATATAAGAAAAGGAAAACAATGGAAACAAATTCTTTGCAAATAGGGAAGGGTGGAGGGGGTGAAGGGAGGGCAGAGGAAGGGGAAAAAAATAAGAACCAAGATACTCGTGTAATGGTACAAGATCCCAATGATGAATGTAAGTGTATTTAATACCTAAAATGTACCGATAAACTTAATGGAAAAATGAAAAAAAGATAAAAATCTTTAAATCTACATTCTGTTTAAACCAGAGCCATTTTGAGATTTACATATTACTAATTACTTGAATAAATAACCTAAAAATACTTTTCAATTGGCCTATTATTTCTCAAAACCATTTTAAACTTCTGATATATCTGCCCCGTTTTTACTTCTGAAATATTTGACATTCATCCTGTTATCCTAAAATTTCTGTTCTCTGACACTTAGAGACATATTTACATTTATATCTATACCTCTGGCACATATACATATCTAATGTCATATAAAAGCTCATATCTGCTTCAACTCCTCAACTAGAGAGGTATCCACCTCTGCATGCACCCTTTACTATTATCGGTATCTTCAGTCTCATCTGGGTGCTCACACTTTCCTCTGCATATACATACAGTTAAGACATATGAGCAATAAACTGAACAGAGACAATTTCAAAAGCTTTGTAGAGACTACATATAATTTACCAATTGATCTCTATCTCACTTCCTTAGAGCCTAGATGACTGGTGGCCTACCCGCCCCCCAGCTTATTACCGTATCGTTCATTCACCCCATAAAGCCACTAATCCACTGAAAAGCTACTGGCCAAATGCATTTGAACAAAATTTATTTAACACACTGAAATGACATACTTAGCCTATTATCTTTCATGAGACTCTCGATTTTCATGTTTTTCTTACAATGCTCTCCTCCCTTGGATTCCAGGAAGCTATTATCTCCCAATTTTCATTCCACCACAAATGCTACCATAAGTTGTGTACTTACATGGTTCCAAACCATAGACTTAGCGCTTTACTTGCATAATCTTTTTTAATTCTCAGAGCAATTCCTTGTGTCAGTTGCAATCTGAATTCCAAAAAAGGAAAGTAAGGCTTAGAGCAGTAATTAGCATTTTCATGACATAGTTTGGTGACAGTTTGGATTCTAATATTACCCTCTCTTTCCCTATCATATTCCTATTCGCTATTTTGCAATCACTTCTCAATGTGGCCTTCACTGAATGTTTCACCAGGTTCTTTTGTCACCTGCATTTTTTCTCATCTGCAGGCCTGGCTGTAGTTGCCAGCTTTCTACTGATGCTGCCCAACCTGGTCCAGACTATGACCATAAAGCCACATGTCAGCATTTATTGCAGAAACACTCCATGACATTAAGGGCATCTCAAAACCAGCCTGTGCCAAACAGAACTCATTCCATGACTCGTGAACTTGAAATAATTCATCTCATGTTTCTGAGTCAGTGTCCTTTGCCTACCCAACCCCCATGCCTGATTTTATCCATCACCATGGACTCTGCCCCTGGTCTCACCACTCAGCAAGCCTATTGTCTGAGGCAGCTTCAAAAATATCTCAAGCATTCTTCTACTCCACTCCAACTTATGTTAAAGAATCATTGTTTCTCCCTTTATTATAAAGAAGATTTGGTTTTAGTTCTCAAGTTAAAATGTTAGGTAAATTGTAGGCAAATTCCTTTCCCCTTGGGGACCTCTGTTACCTCATCTGTAAAGAAAAAATAATGACTACAGCAGTCAACATGTCTTAAAAATTTTCTCTATACTTAAAGCGAGTCAACCCACTTAATCAGAAATGGACTTGGAAATTTTAGCAGTCCCATTGTATGAATAAGGAAACCGAATTGAATAAGAGTAAGTTAACTTCCCATGGCCGTGCTTCTTTTTAAGGTGGCTTGGTGTTCTGTCCGGATAATCTATCTAATTCCAGGACCTAAAAATTCAGCCCTGTGTGTTCATATTCCTGGGGGCAAGCTGGTGATTTAGAATGCAGGTCTGGGTTTCCACATGCGCCGTTTGACAATAGATCCCTGACACGTGACCTACAGTCTTGGTGACCCAACTTTCCCATCTGGAAAATGAGAATAAAAATTGGCAGGTAGCTTAACATTGTGATAAAAAGGGATACAGAACCTCTAGGGACTGACATATTTTCCGATATTTGGTACCTTCCTTCTTTCTACATCCAAATTCCATTTCTTGTGTGGTCCTATTGGTCCATTTCTCAAATACCAATTCAGAAGATAAAAGAGTAAGGAAAGAGTAAGGAAATCAGAAAACAAAAAAGCAAAAAAGCTCCCCAGAAAAATATCCTTGGTTTGAATTCTAGAGATAAAGTGAGAGATAATTATGAATCTCTTTCCTTAATAACAAAACTGCAATTATTTTAAAACCAGAGAACTTATAACTGCTGTGATAAAAGCTTTTAGATAAAAATTAAAATATAAGAGCATTTAAAAATGTTTAACTTTTTGCATCTTACTGCCATGTGCCATATATTCTAACTTGTAATTACTTGTGAATAACATGCTTAGTAGCAAATGTGATCATCTCTCTAGTTTCTCCACTAACATATTCAGTCCTGTGTGCACATAGGTACAAGCTCTGTCTTTCCACGGAAAATTCGTGTTTTAAATTTCCAGTCTTCATTTTCTGAAGGAGTCTTGTAATATAACATTTTTCAACCCCAGGGTCCATCATACATTATGTCAATGATGAAATATTGTTATTAGAGGCCTGAGTTACTTTAAACTTCCATAGCATTTGAAATGCACATAATTCAAAGCAAAAAAAAATAATAAGCTAGATTCTGGGTTGAACTTTTCATAATCAATCATATAATTTCATTATCATAGTTTATTGAAAGATGGAAAGCAAATACAATTACAGTCCAAATAAAATACTATTTCTTACAAAAAACCTATTTGATTCAATGGATTCATGAGTTTAGATTCATATTTTGTAGAAATAAAAATCTCTAATATTTATATTATTTTTCTAGTATAAACTCATTTATATTATTAAAAATCTTTCAAATAACTTTGTTTGCATTTTATTATATTGTCAATCTTAATCTTTTTGCTGCGACAGTATAATATCTGTTTACCATTTTCTATTTAGGGTAACTGCTACAATTTAGCTTTCATTATCTAGACCAATAGTTATGAAAACTTTAATATGTTTCAGAATCACCTGGAAGGTCTGTTAAAGGACATGCGACCCATTCTGAGTTTCTGAATTTGCATTTTAACCAGTTATCAACTGTTCCTGATGCTGCTGGCCCACAGACCACAGTTTGAAAATCACTAGTCAAGAGAAAGCCATTAATGAGATTTTAACAATCACTTTTTAATTTATTTTTCCACTGAAAAACCTGCAGTTCAAATGCCCACATGAAGCCACAGCATTGCAGATGTCAGACTCCACTTCTCAGATGTGCGATCTTATTTCCATCTCATCCTTCTCTGGGTAAGTTGATTACATGCCTCTCCCTACAGCCTAGGCATGCTGGAGCACTTTACCAATCCCCACTGAGTCATCCCTTACTCTTGCTGTATGAATGTTCCTTAGGCCCAGATAAGTCTTAAGGGCCTTCTTCTTACATAGCAAATTAACACACAACTTATATTATGTAGTCATAGAAATCTCACCCCACACTCTCACCTGAGAAAATTGAATTTTTTCTAATGTCTAGAGTTCAACTTAATTTCCATTGCAACCCCATTCAACTGGATGCCAAAGCCCGATGTCTGGCCACCCAGGGCCATTTCAGTTTTGTCTGACTTCAGGTGGCTATCCTTGTGTCATCCCTTAGGGCAGAGATTCTTCTGGGTCATGTGTCCACACCACTAATACTGGCATTTGTGAAGTTCTGCTTGTGCCTCACTTGTAGGTGAAACAAGTCATGGCAATGCATGCCTCCTTCCGACCCTCTGGGCCTCTACATCCAGTGCACCTGATCATTTACTGCATTGTCACATTTGGGTGGACATTATTGTATGACTCACAGACAACAAAAATCAGGAAGCTGTGCCGGGCATCTGTCTAAACACACTCTAGATTTGCCTGTTTCATTCTGGATTTTTTCCTCTTTGCATGGCTACCTGGATGCCCTAAATCAACACAAAATACTTACAGCAATTTCTGTCAAATAACACTATGATGCGTCCTCATCCACCTTATGAACCAGATCTGGCACTGTGCAACTTCTGGCTCTTCCCCAATGTCAACAGGACCGCGAAAAGTAAAAGTTTTGGATTGATCAAGATATGAAGGCAGCCATGACCCTAAAACTGAAGTTATTTTAGGTTGTCCATGTTTCAGGAGCAGAAAGATGCCTAGGGAGGAGAGCTAAGTTTCTGACACCCATCATCCACCAGTGGAGCAAAGGGCAGATCCACCGACTCAGGCCATGCTATTCCACACGGAACATGTGAACCAGCGCCTGGGTCTAGTACTGCACATGGAGAAAGTGGGAAAATTCTAGAAATGCTCATTCAAAAAGAAAAATGGAGAATGAAGAGGAAAGACTTTGACAGCCCATTTGCAATACATGTGGAAAGAACAGATTGTCTAAGCCCTGAAACTCAAATTCCTATACAACTGTCACTTCTAGAGAGCCTGATAAATTCCACAGAAGGCACTAAGTGACTTCACTACAGAGTTCTACCTCCCTTCTGATATGAAACTTTTTTCTTGTTAACATCAACATATCTAAACCTAATTTTCATATTTTGTATCTAGTTTCTAGTCTCTACTAAATTATTTATAATTTTATTAGATATATTTTATAGTTACCTCATTAGTTTTATATCATTTTATCTAACACATTATAGCATTTTCATGCCAATGCCTATCCAGTAACATTTTAAAATCAGGAGACCTGATTCTTTGTGTTAATTTTTAAATTAACCAAATAATTAAATGTTCACATTTTTAAAAATAAAAATAATACAACAAATAGAAAGAACAATGTATTAATATGTGTGTCATCTATAAAATATATGCACAAATTACTTGACACTTCTCAACTTAAAAGGTAGAATTTAATATTCTTCCCTTTGAGTATGTTTCAGACTTAGCTGACAAGCTTCTAGTAAGTAGAGTAGAGCAGATGGTAAAGGCTGAGACTGCTGATATTTTGCTGGGTAAGAGGACAGTGATTTCTCTCTGGAGTGAGTTCCACTTCTCTCCTGAGTCACCCAGTCTTGGGGGAAGCCAGCTGGGAAACTGTCTGAACAGCTTCTGCAAAAGACCCCATGACATGTAGCTGGAGTCTTTTGTTAAAAGCAAGGGAGGGATTCCAACCACAAAACCAACTGTGTAATCGTGGTGTGGCTCATTCACCAGTTGAGCCTTTGGAAGAGATCGTATCTCTGACTGACAATTAGACTCTATTTTATCAGCAACCTGAGGCAGAAACACCAAACTACATTGCTTTTTGATTTTTGACTTACAGAAATGTGTGACAGAAAATATTAGATATTTTAAACCACTGAGCATAATGGTAATTACCTACACTGCAAGTGATAATTAATACAATGCCTTCAATTAAACATTATCAGGAATATCCACTTAAAAAAAAAAACAACCCCAACATGGAAAAAATAATCTAAATAAATACTTTGCCATAAAAATGATTAGAAAATAAGCCTATAACATGTGTACATGTTGTAATTAATGTAGAAAATTGATTATATACATGATGTACAACAAAATCTTGAAAGATACAAATGACAACAGCTATCTAGGAAGAAACAGATAACCTGGGTAATCTGCGCTAAAAAAGAAATTTCTTTTACAATGAAAAACCCTCCTCCAAAGAAAACTTCCTTGACCTAGAAGGCTTCACTGGTATTTTTCCTTATTCTGGTACACGTACATAACCTAAATGATGTGATTGGAATCATTTTTAGATGTGTCATTTTCAATCATAACCACCATCCACGTCCGGAACTGTTCCTCATATCCCCAGACTGAAATTCCTTATCCATAAAGCTCTAGCTCCCTGGGCCTCCACCACACCTTCACCATTCCATTTTCTGTCTCTGTGCCTTTGATGACAACAAGGAGCTCATGGAAGTGGGGTCATACAGCGTCTGTCGTGTGGTCAATGGTGTGTTCCACTTGGCAGCAGCATGTCTTCAAAGCTATTCCTTGTTTCATGTGTCAGAATTATTTTTCTAAGTAGTATCACATTGTACTTTTTATGCCACTTTGTTTATGCATCTGTGGATGGATGGACTGCTTGCTTCTACTTTCAGACTCTTTTGAGTAATTCTGCTATGAATATCAGTGTACAGATATTCCTTTGAAATCTGGGTTTGTCCTTTTGGGTATATTCCCAGAAGTGGAATTGCTGGATCTATGGTAATTCTATTTTTAATTGTTTGAGAAATCACTCTACTGTTTCCCATAGCAGCTGCAACATTTTACATTCCAATGAGCAAGGCACAAGGGTTTTTGAGTTCTCTGTATCCTCACCAACCTTTGTTTTACATTTTTCTTTCCTTATTTATTTATTTATTTATTTATTTATTTATTTTTGTCTTGGGGATCGAACTCAGGACCCTGCGTTTCCCAGACAGGTGCCTTGCCACTGAGCTACATCCCTTGTTTCTCTTCTTAAAGTAGGGTTTGAACTACATTGTTTTTTCCACTCTTTTTGAAATAATCCCCTGAATTGATTTGAAGTGGTCTATCGTTCAGAGTCTGATTTATATTTCCCTAATGTTCATTAGTGTTGAGCATCTTTTTTCACATGCTTGTGCAACTGTTCAACTTCTTCAGAGATGTCCATTCAAATCATTAGCTCAATTCCTAATTTTTACTAAATTGTTCTTGCTGAGTTGTAGAAGTTCTTTATATATTCTGGATACTAACCCTGTATTATTCTGTGGATTGTTGTTTCTTCACTCTATGGATAGCATGTTTTGATACACAAAAGTTTTAAATTTGATGTAGCCCAATTTGTCTATGTTTCCTTCTATTGGTTACCATGATTTTTGAATCTTATCTAAAAAGTCACTGTAAAGTCTGTTATCATGAAGCTTTCCCCCAATGTTTTATACTTAGAAGGTTTTCAGCCAGGGATTTAGCTCAGTGGTTCTGGCGCCTGCCTCGCAAGCTGAGGACCCGAGTTCGATCCCCGGTACCAAAAAAAAAAAAAAAAAAAAAATCAGAAGGTTTTCACCTTGTATCTCTTATATTTAAACCTCTAATTCATTTTGAGTTAACTTCTTATATGATGAAAGGTAGGGGTCCAACTTGATTTTGGTATAATGTGGTATATTGTGATTTCATTTTCACTTCTGTCAAGATGTTTGCAATTTTCTTTGTATTTTGTTTTTCATTCATGGATTATATTGTTTGTTTTCCTTCTGTATCAATTTCTTGTCTTATTCCATTATAATAAGAAAAGATATTTTGTATAGCTCAATGTATTAAAATATATCAAGACTTTTTCTGTGAACTAACATATATGGTCTATCTTGGATAATTTCCTTGTGCACTTGAGAAAAATTTGTATTTTGCTATTGTTGGGTGGATTATTTTGTATGTTTCTGTTAAACACAATTGGCCTATAATGTGCATAAAGTTTTCTATTTTTGATTCATCTACTTGATAATTTCCCTGGTAAGTTTCAACAAATATTTTTAAAAGAAATAATACTAGTAATCTGTAAATCCCTATAGGACGTTTGAAAAGGATGAAGTGCTTTGGATTATTTCCTGATTTATTTCATGAGGTAATTACTATGATTCCAAAACTAGACAAAGATATTGTTTTGAAAAACTCAATATATTCACCACATTAAAAACTACAAAAGAAAAATATGACTGCAGTAAAATTAGAAAAAAATTAATGACATTATTTTTCTTGAGTTATGGCACCCACAAAAACATACAGTTAACATTCACTTAATAGTTAAACACTAAATATTTTCAACCTGAGATCAGAAATAGCAGATTGTCTACTCTTACTTATGTATTCTACATTACACTGCAGGTTATAGGCAGAGCAAAAAATCAAGGAAAAAATAATAAAAAATGTTCATTGAAAATGAAAAAGAAAAGGTAAAACTATCTTTATTCCCAGACCATCTTGTCTGTTTCAAATATCCAATATAAACTCTGAAAATTGAAGAACATAGTAGAACCAGTAAATGATTTTAGATAGTTGCATAATAAAATATTGATTTATATACCTTAACTGTATTTCATCACACCAGCACAAGAAGCCAAAGTAGAAGTAAAAATAACTTTATCATTTATAATAGCTTTGAAAATATAGATATTATATACTACATCTTTAATGAATGTCCATACAGAGCTTCATAAAAGTTTGATCATCATTTTGGAAATTTATGACTGCAAATGACATTCCTTGTACTTAAATTGATAGTAAAAGATTATAATAAGTTCCAGGTCTAATATAATAATTATATTATATATTAGATTATAGTAAGTTCTCAGGGACACTGAGACAGGAGGCTGAGTATAGCTTTATGACTAGCGAATTAGCTAGATGCTGTCTCAAAATTAGACTTTACAAAGGGACTGAGGATGTACCTCCATGAAAAGATGCTTCATTCAGTCTCCAGTATGGCAAAAAGTAATTGTAAGTAAGTGTTAGTGGATGTCTGGAAGCCATTCTATCAAATTATCAAACTTGAAAGGAGATGGTTTTGGAGATGCAATGTTACCAGCATCTCCAAATTCAATTGCAGGGCATCGAGTTGAATAATTGCTTGATATGAGTAAAAAGCCACATGTTTGACATCAGAGTGTTGAGAGGAAAGCAGCTGACATGGAAAGCATGAGCAGACATGAGTGATTGAGGGGCAGAATACAGCAGACTCTTCTACACTTCTTGAGTTTCTCAGCCCTGCTGTCTGTTCCTATCTTGACTGCTCTGTGGGCATCATCCAGCTCCACTCCACCTCCACCTGGACCATTTGTCCTGCCACATGCCCTAGGGCTTCTCTGTTGACACTTGGGCATGAAATACTACAGGCATCTTTCCTCCTCTTTATACACGCAGCTCTGAGATGTCAGGCAGTTAACGCCATGGGTGGCAAAATGGAGATGGGAGACTATGCCTGATCATTTCTCCTCTCCCTGGACACAATCGTCAATGTGCTTCAGATTCCTTTTTAGATGTTTCACAGGGATGAAGCCATCAGTCACCTTTGTGATCGCAATGCTAACCACTACTCCCACAGATCCTTTCTCATGTCATGTTTTGTTTCCCCAGCTCCTGCTCCCTGGAATTACATTTCCCCATTATGAATTACCCAGAAATCTTTGCCTGAGATTCTGGTTTACAGGAAATGCAGACTAATATAATGTTTGTGATTTATTGTTTCATGAAATAAGCCAAGCTTCATTAGATTACATAGTGCATTTCCACTATGGAGAAATGGCTAGGTATCAACACACACACACACACACACACACACACACACACACATCAACATATTCATACGTTGAGAGAGACTGCTACACAAATATGCATTTCAGATTTTATATTATTAAACTGTTAAGATTTTTCTAATGGAGAATACCATTCATGAGATAGTTAAAAAGTGTTAGACATTTCTGTGTACTTAGAATACTATTATAATGAAAAAAAATTTGTAAACTAGAGTAAAGAAAAAACACATGTGGCTTAAATTTCTAGGCTAAAAGTGAGTCGATTGAGTTGGATTATTGTGAGAACTCATGGCAATATATATTTGGATATAGAAACTTAAACTTAACTCAGAGAGAAATGATGAGAGAAGTCTGTTTCTGGATCATATTATTTTTCTTGCTAACTAAGCCACATATTTATATTTATTATGTCATCTTTGTCTTACTATGGCCCTGTGATAAAAGTATCACAATATCCATTTTACAAATAAAAATATTGCATCTGAGAAAAATGAGCTAACTTGGCAAATCATACATCCCACAGTTGAGTTTAAATCCAGCTGTTTTTAAGTTCAAAAATCCAGTAGAGTGGTCAAGGATGACGCATTCAGTATTTGGGGCTGGAGAATGATCCAATCAAATCGCCGTGAAATAGCAGGGAAAACTTGAATGATATGAGATAACTGTGGGAATTAGGATATTTGTGTTTAGTCCTCAGGGGTTTCTTAAATAGATTTGTAATCTTGAGTAACATATGCACCGATGGGTTTTTGCATAGCCACTTGTGAGAATCGATGTTTGACCTAAATATTCTCTGAGTTCTTGCTCTGGATATCAGGCAAAATTATCCTACAGCACCTTGATGGTGGTGGTGTAGGAGTTAGTAAAAATTACTTGTCAGAGTTTATCAGAAGCAATTAAGATGCACTTAACATATTGGTAAAGAAGTGAAAGCGGGTCATTATTGGTAAGCATGCAAAAAGAAATCTGAAGAAACACTAAAAATCAAATCACGTTAAGTCAAAGTGGCAAAATTGAGAGAAAAATATGGCCGAGTTTTAGCCATGATTAAGAAAATTGTTAAAAGGAGAATGATCATAAGATGAGAAAATGCCTTGGGTATTTTTTACCAATTAGATTTTATTATTCCTTGTATCTGACAACCTTAAAATATTTTGTACTATCCGTTATTTAAAAAAACAGAATATAATGTTTTTTCAAGACAACAAGGGAACAAATTAATTTTTTCCTTCTGCTTTGTTACTTTATATGACTGAGCGCCCTTCTGTTTCTCCCCTAGGCAGTTCTCTTCAGTGGGAGGTGTGTTTAGGTAAACCAGAGAACGGGAGAAGTAAATACACTTTCTAATGAGTTCCCATGCCAGGCAAAGAGGGTAGTGTGGACTCCATGTGAATAACTTTGTCTTACTACGTTCATCATTTGATTTCCAGGATATTTTAACCTTACTTACCATCTATGGCCATAATAATCACTGTGCACATGCTTTCAGAAGGTAAGTGCTGTGTAATCAACTGTCTAAACATGAATTAACATGGTACATTTAATTAACAAACTGACTTAGGTTGCAGCAGAATAAAGACAAAAATAAATACTGATTAATAAATTAGCTAACGTATGTTGCAATCTACTATGCACTCGGGACCTTTAAATTTAACACAGGAAAGAAAAAATAACATTTTTTATTAAGCTGTCTCCACTCTCTCGAGGAGAATACACAGAAACAATAAAACCACCACAAAAGGTAGGGAAATGACCAAAGGGAGATTCACTATCCATATACAGGGGACTAGGAAGGTGCAAAAGTGTTGTCTTTTCTACTTGTTGTGATAAACTGAGTTAAGCTCTCCCCAGTTCTAGAATGAGACAGTATTCTAGATTTTTCTAAAGGAGAATACTAGAATTTAAGTCACCTGTGTTTTTCTTTATTCTAGTTCACAAATAAGTTTTGCCTATATAAAAGTATTCTAAGTACACACAAATGTCTAACAATTTTTAAATATCCCATGAATGGTATTATCCTTTAGAAAAATCTGAATGCTTTTTCAAGAATTTTCTAAAGGAAATACTTTTCCAAGCTGTATCCAAGCAAAGGTGCTGATGGGGAGATATTTTTTGCAGAACAATTAATGGGCACATGGGTGACTGGAGAAGAGGTGGTATTGATAAATGGTCAGGGCCATCTGCTAGACCAACCTTGGGGTTCAGTCTTTGCCATGTCATGCAGTGTGGACTTTTCATGGGAGCACTGGGGAGCCGTTTGGTCTGAAAGATATTTGCTGGGCAGTCAGTTGAGTTTTCCAAGAAGTCCATAATTTTCATTTAATTTGCTTTGTGTTTTCTTGAGAATAGTTTTGAACCCCATAGGCAAGCATTTTAACAAGGAGCTGAATCCCCAAACTCTCAATTTGACTTTCAGGATAATTTTACAGTCAACGTCAAAGGAGCATAACCAAAGAGAGGCAGTCAGACACAGACAGAGAGAGACAAAGGGAGGGAGGGAGAAGGGGGTAGAAGAGGATGAAGGAGGAGTAGGAAGAGGAAGAGGAGGAAGGCAATGAAGAAGAGGAGAAAGAAAAAAGAAAAGAAAAGAAAAAAGAAAGAAAAGATGAGATAGGAAGAAAGAGAAAGGGACAGGCTTAGGAAAGTAGAACAATCAAACAATACACCTGTGTTCAAACTTTTATTTCTCTAATCTCATATAGGACTTTAAGCACATGAGTTAACCCCTTAACAAATTTACTTAACAAATAAGTGAGAAAGTTTTTAATATGTGGAAGCATGCAGTGTTCAAACATGCATAGCCACAGCATGATCCAACGTGGCATACATTAGATATTTTTTTCATTTTATTTTATTGCTACATTTTAGGTATACAATTTAATGACATTCATCATTGGAAATTTGCACCTTTACATAATCTCTCTTGGTTATTTTTCCCCCTTCCCCTGCCCTTCCTTCAACCCCTCCATCCCTCCCTGTTTACAAAGATTTTGTTTCCATTTTTTTCCTTTTCTCATATTAATTCCATCACCTTCTTTCCTTTCCCCTACCCCTGCAACTTCCCCTTCCCCTTTGCCCCTTTTCTTCCTATTTCACATTATCTGTTATACCTTTTAAGCATACATTAGATATTGAGTGAACGAGGTCTGCATCCTTCACTTGAAGGAACAGCAGGCGCCTCACATGGTAGAGAACAGGAAATTGGTCCCTCAGAGATGTTCCGGGAGCAGAGCTCTGCTGCTCACCACAGGCAGGAAGGGCTGTGTGCAGCTGGGACCACCTGAGCTCCGTCCTCTCAGCTCAGCTCGGATCCTCAGCAGCTGGACCTTTTGCACCAAGGATTCCTGCTGGTGTCACTAGCCTGTTTGGCACTTTCTGCTTGCATGGCTGAGCAATCAGCCAGGGGAAGATGATTGTCCCCTAGGGCTCTGCCTCTTCTCATTTAATCACATTGCATAACCCCTTGTTGCTATAAACGCTGTCAGTGTTGGCCTGCACATTCCTCTCCCTCATCCCCTCTGCCATCCGCCAGATGCCTGGAGCTGTTATTTAAAATCCTGATCCTCATTCTGATACAGAAAAATATGCTCCCAGCTTTTCGTTTGCCTGCATGGAGTCATGAAGAAGCAAAAAACCCTACATCTGATGAATGTCTCCTGATGTCCAGGCTGAGATAAATAAAATCAACCCTTATCTCACTGTCATCACAGACTAATGGGTGAGAAAGAAACATGTACATAGGTATAATTAGATACAAGCACAGAAAGCAATGAACAAGCATCATACATTGTGAGTTATAAAGAGACAGATGTTAGTGCTAAGGGCGTCAGAGAAGACTTTCGCGGTAGCTACACATAAGCCACGCTAGGCTCCAGTAAGAGTGACAGTTCTGGTGTGCGTGTGTGTGTGTGTGTGTGTGTGTGTGTAAGTGAGTTGAAGCAAAAATTAAAATCCACATTGCAACATAAGAGAAAAATGAGACACAAAATGTTGAGACAGGTGAGATTCCAGGCTGGAATATGTGCTTAAAATAGCTGAAGCTGGATATTTTCAGATGGGAAGATCAGGGGCCTGGATCCCAACTTGAAAGATTTCACAGCTAAAAGTGTCAGGCTGGGCTGAGGGTGAAGCACCATGGTAGAAGGCTTGTCAAGAATGCAAAAGGCCCTGGTTCAATCCCCAGCATAGCAAAAAAGAGGAAAAAAATGTAGCAAACTGAGTTTTGTGGCTCCCAAGCTTCCCATAACATTAAATCCACTCTATATCACATTCCCACTGTTTATTGATTTGCATAGAAACATGCTGCAGTCTTTACCAAGACTTTATTATCTGATTTTACTGCAGAGAAAAAGGAAGAATAAAGAGTTAAGTGACTTGCAGGAGGCTGGACAGGCTGTGACCATGAAGCTCTGTTTACTTGGGTGAGGGTGGGCTTGTTCTACACCTCAGTCTGGCTCCCACTCCACCACAGTCACAGCTGCAACCTCCCTGCTGGTGACCAGGGAGATCACCTCTGCTGCTGGCTGTGTCATCAGCACTGGCAGCAAACACATCACCAGCGCACTCCGGTTTCAGCCATAGAAACTAAGTGAATACTGTGATTTATGTTCAGGGGTGGGTATACTGCCCAGACCTCTCTGGCTGGACAAGAGCCCTATGATTTATCTTCAAAAATACATCAAGAAAGTTAAGATAATAATTATACAAGAAAACTGGACTGTTTTGAGAATAGAAGCCTAAACAAGTCAATAAAGTTGATTTAGAAACCAATAAAATTGTTTAATGAATAGGTCAACCTGTCTAGTTAACTGCTAAGTATTTATCAAGGGTTTACTGCTTGAAAAATCACATCTCCAGGAGGACAAATAAAACCCTAATTATGAATAATATTGGTAGAGTGATGGTCTATCTATGAAATCAAAATTAATATTCTGTTTTCCATGGAGGGAGCTTTGACATTCCTTCATAGGGGAAAATAAAAGGCTGTTTTAAATTCAAGAACTACTGGTCTATTAAATATTTATTCCAAAAATCTTCATATCCCACAAAAGGAAGTATGTGTTATCTAGAATGCTGTGACATTTACTGATGGACAGGGGTACTACCTGATGAATAATACAAAGAATGGATCAGAGGAAAAGACATGCTCCAGTCTTCAGCAAAACAACCACGTCTCATCGCTTAGGATAAGATTAAGCTATTGACGCCAGTGATGAATTCTTCTTCTGGAGAAATTAACAAATTGTGTTCATTGTGGACTTCAAGGCATGATTTGGAGATTGAATCTTAATTGTACCATTACTTATTAGGGGTCACAACTTGCCAGGTCAATTAAATGCCGGCTTTCTCATAGAGAAAATCGAGATCATAATCCTGACCTCCAAAAGTTTTGTGAGAAATAAATGAGTTAATGCAGAGTCAAGTACTTTACAAAGCATATAAAAGAAAAAAATGCTAACATTCTTTTTATTATTTGATGTTTAGACTCAGCTCCATTCATCTCAGCACTGACCTCCTGAACATCTAATTTGTCAAGTTTGTTTGGCCCTGTTGGCTTACTGTGGCGATGTTGTGAATCCAGGTAAGAGAACATGTAGAGGAGGCCTGTTCATTGCATGGTGGTCTGAAAGCAGAGAGACAGGAAGTAGCCAGATCCAATACCCACTTTAAAGTCACACCCCAATGGCCTAATTTCCTGCTTCTACGTTCCACACCCTAAAGCTTCTACCACCTCCCATGAGCCCCACACAGCCGGCAAACAAGCTTTTAACATGTGGGTTTTGGGAGGACATTCAAGTTTCAAAGTCTAGCAACTTCCAACCACATATTTTTGTTGATATTAAATTTTAGAGGTTTTTCCAAAGTCCAGTCTGAATTTTTCTTTTTAGTTTCTTCTGCTGTATTTCTTCCATAACATTTAAAATCCACAAAATGAAGTGATCCACTTTTCTCCTTAAACTTGAAATCCTGGTAAATGCTCACTAGAGTTCCATAATTGCCTTTCTCCTTCAAAGAAGACTTCTCTCAACCCAAAGAGCCAAGACTATTAATAACAGTTTCATTCTATTAAATGTTTGAACATTTTTATGGTTCCCAATTCTACTAGATTGTGGCTTGCCTAAGGGTAGTTGCTAAGAATTTAAAACTATGTTTTCCAGTCTCTACTAGATTTTAGAAATGTAAGAACTAAGCACATTTTTCATGTCAAACAAGTGAATTTATTTCTCATTTCTATTGAATCTGTAAAAACCTGTTTGGGGCATTTCTTCTTTTACTAGGCAGTTTGCTAAAGCAATTCTTGAGGGGTTGTGAGAAGTAAGATGTTTGCTTACAAGTTAGTGAAAATGATCAGCATTTCAATGATTGTCCAAAATTTTAGTTTACACCAGATAGAGTTGAAGTGCTGAAAGTATTAAATAGCAATAAAGAACATATCTACTGAGCACCAGCAGCAAAAGTAATGGAGGAGATATCATTAAAACTGAACCTAGGTTGGGCATGGTGGTGCATACCTGTAATCCCAGGCACTCGGGAGGTTGAGGCAGGAGGATCACTGAGAGTTAGAGGCCAGCCTGTGCTACATAGCGAGTTCAAGCCCAATCTAAACCACATATGAGACCCTGTCTCAAAAAAATAATCTGAATCTAAAAAGAGTTTGAAGCTCAGAAAATATAGTGAGTTCATTCTAGGTGCTGAAAAGGATCTGAACAAGAAAACAACACACGGAGGAACATACATAGACACAACAGGTAATCCACGGAAGAAAGAAAGTGACTTCTGTCATGTTCCTTCATTTACAAAATCCACACACACTCCAGAGCCTTCCTCCTGAACTAAGCCTCTGCTCCTCCCCTGCTTTCTAAACCCTCACAGCTCTCAGAAGGCTCCGTGAAGACTCCTGACTCAGAAGCCCAGAGCGCTGTCTGCTCCATGTCTATCTGGCCAGTGCTTGCTGATTCCTTAGTATCATGGTGAATATGGTAATGAACCAATGTGGAGCTCCTTTCAGAATAAAGTCTCAACTCTACCAGGTCCATGATCCCTTTTGATTAGAGTGCATGAATACATTCCCCAACTATCTGGAATGCAACAGAACTGCATGCATGTTTTAACATAATTGCAGTCATAGAATAATAGAGAGATTAAGTAAAAGAAATGTAAAATGAGTGTATATACATATACACAATCACAAACTTGATGCCCTGCACAACTCACTAAAACTCTGGCAAAGTACTGGTCAGAAGTTTCCACTCATGTTGAATTACTTTAGGGTGACACTGGTGACCTTGTCACCTCCGAGACCAGCACTGTATCAGCAGCTTCAGTACCAGGCGTGCCTGGCCGCTCATCGGTGAGATGAGTTGTAAACTGGTGGCCAACACTTCCAAGCCTCTGGGTGGACACACAAATATGTATGTAACAAACATTGTAAACCATGGTTTACCTTCATAGAGAGAGGATGAGGTTTAGACTCAAAGCATTTTTCAAGTGTATAAAGGTCCAGTGGGATATTGACAAGCTGTGAAGGACATGAGACACTCCTGCGGAGGCCACCGTCACACAAACTGCAAAATGCTCTACAGACACTGCTACCTGCTAACTAGGAGCTTCCCAGCCTTGAAATATTCTTTTTTTAAATCCAGTGTTGGCAAAATATGTTGACCTTTATGAAAAATATTGTGACCTGAAAAATATAACGCCAGCCTCTGTGTTTTTTAATGTCCCTTCATGTGTATGTAGATATTTCCATTAGCCCTTCTCACAAGGAATAGTGTTTTCTATGTACTTTCTAGAATTTCATGCATATGAAAGTATACCATACTTTCCCATGACTTTCTTTTCCTTACCATGATGTTTTTAAGATGAACTTCTGTTATTGTGCACATGAGCAATTTGCTTGATTATCGCTGTACAGTATTTCACTGAAAGGTTATAACACGAATATTCTTTCACTCTTCCAATGAAACACATTTATTTGAAATGTTCCTAGTTTTGTCAATGGTGGATAAAACGGCTGTGCACACATGTGCCCCGGTCTTTCTGTGGAGAATGGAAATTCCTGGCCATAGGATCTGTGTCTGACTTTACCCAGGGCTGCGGACTGACCTCCAAAGTGACTGTATCGCTCTGCACTCTCGAGAGTCTCCAGCTGTTCCATAGTCTGCAAAATTGGAATTCCCCATCTCATTAGCAAACTTCATTAATTGTAGCTTTTGCATCACGGTGTTTCATGATAATGTTCATTTTTCTCGTGGCCGACGGTGAACACTTTTACAGGCTGTTCGCCACTTGTAATCTTCCATGAAATGCCTGTTGAGGTACGTTTGTCCATCTGCTGACTGGAGTGCCTTTTACTAAGAAGATGTATACTTTTTTTGACATTCTGGATAAAGGGCAATTATTTTTCAGCTATATATGTATTGTGAATATTTCCCCAGTCTATGTTTGCCTATTTATGTTTAGTCTGGTGAATGAACAAGTCGTTTTTATTAATGAAATTTATTTTCCTATTTCCTCCATATACATACCTGATTTTACAGTGCTACACATGGAATAGATTTCTTTACTGATAGTGTGGTTGGACATACGGTTCTTTAAAAAATTTACTACAAAGGGTCTCTTTCTGGTCGCTTTTCTGTTCCATGATATGATTGGCTGCATCAATTGCTATATTTTTGTATAAATTCTTGAAATCACGTAGTATAAAATCTTTAATATTGTTGTTCCTTTGGAAAATTACTTGTGTCCTTCTAGGTCATTTACATTTCCATATATGTGGTACAATCAGGACAACATTCACTAAAAATAAATCCACAGAGATTTTGAATGGACTGCACTGAATGTATACATTGACTGGTGGATACTGAAGTATTAACAACTTTGCTTCTATTAATCCATGAGATTGGTATATTTTTCTATGGTCTTAGGTCAACTTCAAATTATTCCAGCAATGATTTACACATTTTAGGCGATAGGTATTGCTGTATTTCTTTCCCCTTATGCCTAAGTATCATATACATTTAATGCTGTTGTAAAATGAGAATTTTTTAACTTCATTTCTAATCATTTGCTGATGGTTTTTATATATTAATCAACATTTTGCTATTTTCTGAAACTGTTTGGTTACAGTTGGTTTTCATTAATTCTTCATTATTTGATAGAATCTTTCATTGAACCTATTTGGGCCGAGTTTTCTTTCTGAGGATTTTTAAATTAGAAATCTGGTTTCTGTAATAAATATTGGCATAAGTAAATTTTCCAATTATTTGTGTCAGTTTTGATCATTTGTTTCTAATTTTTCCCACTATGTACTGTCTGCTATCATTATTTTATATTTTACTTGCAAGTATAATAGACAGCAGATTACAATGCCATTAATATGCTTTAGTCAGTTGGCTTTTTAAAAAATCAAGTTAGAAAGAAAGAGATGTGGTTTCACTTTTGAACATGAATTAATGGTTTCCATTCTTCCTCATTTCTTTCCATATAGTCAAGGCTTTGGTTGCCGTAACATCTCTTCAGACTTCCAAAACTCCCTTTAGCGTTGCTTATAGTATACTTCTGCTAATAAGAAGGTCTTTTGGCTTTTGTACTGATTTTACTCTCATTGTTTAAGAAAATGCATTTACTGTACTTACTTGCTGCAGGATTTTGGTTGTTTGGTGGTGGTGCTCTCTGTCCTCGTGGTACCGTCGATGTGTTGGCTCCTGTCTTCCACTTTCTTGTGTCTCTGGTAAAGTTCATTGTCAGACTATCCCACCCTTCCCCAACCTTCCCTTACACAGTGTGTGTTCCTCTTATTTTAAATCTGATTCCATTGAAATTCTCTCTTCACTGTTGGGTTTTAGCAATTTGGTTCTGGGAATGCCTTAGTTTCCTGGGCTCTCTTTCTTCTGCCTGCGGATCCTTGAGACTTCTGGATTCCATGCCCAATAATTATCATCAAGTTTGAGATCACTGTGACCAATATGCATTGCTATACATTCCATTGACAGACTTTTTTATTCTGGTGATGAATTTAATTTTCCAACATCTTCACATCCAGTAGTCCACTTTGAAGTTTTGTGCTGGGAATTATGGCTGTTAATTTTACAAGTTGTCTAGATTTTTTTTTTCTTTCTTCGGGCAGGAATTGCACCCACTCTTTTCCATGTCACTTGTAAATTCTACAAGACGAACAGAGGAGTCTTCACTCCTGCCATGTGCTAGTGTTACCCGTGGATGTTCAACATGCAAATATCTTCTTACCAGTCATGGCATTTCATGGCAGGAAGGCTGATTCTGCCCTGGCCACTCCATCAGGGCTGGAGATGCTACAATTACATTTTCATTTCTTTGTCCTCTTACTTTTCCATTTTCAGCTCATGTTCTGTTGTTGCCTTTGGTGAATATTTTATAGCTTCTCAGAGCTCCCCATACATACAGTCAATAACCTAGTTAAGGATCCTACTTTCTCTCATTTAGATGATTCCAGTTAACTTCTAACCCATGTTCCCTGCCAGACTCTTCTGTCTTCCTCCCACTGATACAGTTTTCTATCAGGTAGTTCCCGTGCTTTGCATATAACACAAAAATATCGATATTTGGAATCTGAATTACTATGCCATTTAAAAATGTTTATGATCTGCTTTAGTTTTTGAAGTATCAGATCTCATTTCTCCACTGCCCTAAATCCTATCCTTCACTCTTACATTCTATTCTCTACAATTTCAACAACTAAAATTACTCTGATTCCCTGAATATGCCATGCTTTGCCTTTCCTTCAGGATATTGTACCTACAGTGTTCTATTTTATGAAGTGTATATCTCCATCTTCTTAACTGGATAAATTTTTTTCAACTTCCAAGTGAAGCAGATCTCACTTCTTAAGGATTTTTTCTTAAAATGTTCTAATTTGGGGCCAGGATTCACTCCAGGATCCTCCTACAGCACAGTGCTTTTCAAAAGGTAAATAAATACACTACGCTATAAGAGTGGATTTACTTACTTGTATTCTCCCACTAAATAATGTACTACTTAGTCAAGGTTTATTTTTTATATATTGATTATATTGCAGCTCTGTCCTCAAGCATTCTAGTGCTGTGTGTTGAACACTAATCTTGATATCTTAGAGGCTATAAATAAGGTCCACTCAACTTTTGAGCAAAGAACAATATAGTTGCCAAAATAAGACAAACAGAATAACTAGAATCCAAGTCAGAGGGTACCAGAAACTTTCACCCTTACAACAACAGAACATAATTGCTCACAGTTATGGCAGGTGGAGGTCTGGAATCAGTGTGTGGTTAGGAACACACTCCCTCAGAAGGCTTAGAGGAAAGCCCATTCCTTGTCTCTTCCAGCCTGGGGTGGCTGCTGGCGTCTCTCTCCTGTAACCACGTCTTCCTCTGCTTTATCTCCGGAGTCTGCACACTCCCTTCTTTGTGTCTGGAGCTGAATCTGCTCCTGCCTCTACCACAGGGACCCATGGGAGGGCATCTGGAGCCTATCCAGATAACCCAGGTTTTCCTCTTAAGCTCCTTTGTTTAATCCCACCACTTGCCACAGAAGGCAATACCCCAGATTCTGGTTCAGGGGAAGTGGACACATCCTTTGGCCACCATTCAGTCCACTGGCAATGACAGTGTGATAGTTATGATGAAGGTGAGCAGGCCGATTCAGCAGCACTTCAGGAAAGTCGAGAAGGGGTTGGCACAAAATAAAATAACAACAAAACCGAAAATCATTGAGTCCTGAAACCCATGCAGTCAGCAGAACATCACAGGTAACAGAAGGGTACAAAACAACAAAGAGAACTCAGAACATATGCAAAATGAGACCAAATTCTAGAGTATAAAATATTTGAGAGAGAGCTTTGAGACCAATCACCTACAGGTATTCTCGGTAAGAAAACAGAAGGTCTTAGAAATGATTATTCATGTTTCTCTTAATATATACTAAGCTATATAAAAGAATGAGAAAAATTTTAGCACAATAAGGACATGATCAGAGAGTTTGAAGGAGATTTCTCTGCCACTTTGAACAAAGTTGAAATTAGGGAATCCATTTGTCCACTAGTTAAACCATAACTGAGGATTAGTTTTTCTTTTAAACATCATAGCAGAAATCCTCATTATGATATTAAAAATATAAAATCTTAGTAATGCTATAAAGGATATTAAATTAAATATATTAAATAGATTCTCTATGATTAGAAATCTTAAATGAATACTTTAGCCATTGTAATTCCTAATGCTATAATATATGTAAATATGGAAAAATCATTTGAGCATTTAGAAATATGTGTTTGGATTTTCAGTTAGTATCAACTCTAAAAGTAAAGCAAAAAATGTTTTTCTTAACATAAGATTAAATTTAGTTGAGTGTTTTGTGAGCATTGTTTTCTTCAAGAAAAGAAGAAATGAAATTGTTCACAGCTTTTCTCTGTTTCTATTTCTTCCCATAGCAGTGACATTTGTTCACAGATGTGTATACATTGGATAAAAAGTTTTACTTTCAAAATCATATGGCTAGTCACAAGACATTTACCCAAAAACATTTATATCTGTATCATCACGGTGGATTTTAAAGCTCCTGTTATGTTTTAGAATAATTTAGCCTTCACTTTGGCTACTCTATTCAACAATACCTTGCATCTATCTTTTTTACATTCCCTCTTCTGTTTCACCAATATGTTCATTTAAAACATATTGGTACCAAGAACTATGATTTCCCAAGAAACTATGTGAACTTTTAGAGCCTAAGAACCAAGGAGCTAAAGGAATTTATTTTGTAAATTAACACAAGGTAGCTACTGTTCTTATGTACAATGACGTTTATTTAACATTATGTTTTTACTTCATTTTTCTTTGAGAAAACATATGGCTCCCCATTGGAAATGGAAGCTTTGTTTTGATGGAGAAAATCACATTTCCCTGTTTAGAATTTAGCAAAGGCAATTGATTTCTAGGCTTCTTTTAGTTTAGAAGTCATCATATACTATTTCACTGATCTTTGGAATGTCAGACCTTAGGAAATTAATCAACATTTAGTGTTATGAAAACTGCATAGCTAACTGACAAAGTATTACCTATACAATATTATCACTTAATAATACTCAAAAACCATCCTAAATGCATTTAGAGCTAAGTCAGAGGGTTTAGGGAATAAAAAAGGATAGAGGAACATGGTAAGTGTCACCATGAGGAAAACTGACTTGGATCATTCTCTTCAAGTAAACACCATAAAAAATTACAGATAAATGTATGAGTAGGTAAATGAGATTTAACAGCAATATCTCTGAGTAACCCTAGATTCCTTCTTAGTTCTAGTAAAGATATGTTGATATAAAATTTGATAACAGGCTGACTATTTGACATTAGCAAAGATATAATGATATTGGTTTTGGCCAATTGTGATAATGGCTTTGCAGTTGTGTAAGAAAATGTTTGTTACTTTGTGTGTTGAATTAAGATTTACACAATCACATGCATATACTGTACCTTAGTTTTTTAGTAATAAGAACAAACATACAAGGAAATACAAGAATATGCCAAAATATTAACATCACTAAGACTAAGTTATGACTTGGCAGGGGTCTGTTATACCATTGTTTTTACATATGTTTGAAATTTTTTATAATAAATATTCTTTTCAAAATATTCATAAGTGCTAAAGCAGAGAAATGAGCACTTAGAATTCTGGCAAGTTCACAGTGAAAACATACTTGAACTATGCTGCAGATCAGCAAAAGGAAGAATTGCCTCATCCATTCTTGGCTAATCAAAATTAGCTTAGGATTGAATTGTCTTTAATTTTAAAGGGTTGGGGAAAATTGTGTCTGTTGGTGCACTCAGGAAGACAAAGTTAATATGAGCAAGTAGTGGAGTTCCATGAATCAGTCCACATTTCACCAGCATCTACTTTTATTCAATATATGGAATTGTAATAGTTCAGTCTAAAGAAGACCCAAGATACATTAAATTCTCTGTGATGAATGTGATCATTGTGTGTATCAAAGTGTACCAATAAAATTAATTAAAAAAATAATTCAGTCTAGGTTTATTTGCATTTTTATTTCCAGACTGAGCCCTTCTAGACAGCAAAATTTCTGTGTGATGAGCCAGCAGTCAAAAATTTCATCATCTAAGCTAGAAAACAAAACGGCCAAAGCACAAAACTCCAGCCAAACATCAAAAGTACTGATAATTCAAAAGCTCCAAGGATCCATTATAGGAAATACTTCTTTAAAGTAATGATTGATATATTCAGTAGTACCATTTTCCTATGTCAGCATATCACAAATATAATAGAAACTTGTTAACTTTATTTTTCTCTACATATCCTTGAGCTTAATTGCATTGTACTGAAATCTCATGGAATGTCCATGACCTCAAATTGAGTATTGTTTTTCTCCTCTTCTTCCCCTCCCTCCATGTCTGCTGTCTGGCCCTAGCCAGTTTAAACTGTTTTTAAACCCAGTTGAAATTTAAAAAATCAGATGAAATCTCAACCCTTCTTGTGTAATTGTGCTCTGGGTTCATTCTACCGCTCTCCACTCCAACCTCCAGAAAAGGGGATGTATTCCAGGGGCAGGACCTTCCAGCCTCATCTTACCACATTATTCACAAAAGAGGCAAGCGACCTATCAAGAGAAGCAAGAATAATCAACTCCTTATACTGTCCATGGTACAGTTAGTACCACACTGATCCAAGACTGGGAAAGGCCAATGTGTGATCAGTGAGAGTCACAGAAAGAAACTTTTCATAAAGAAAACCAGATAACATGAGTTATATCCACCAACGGAAGCAACAGTAATTACTTAAGTTCTTCAAGTTTTATGTTGGAGGCCAAAACTCCTGAAATAATAACTCACCTCTTTCCACTTCTTTGTTCCTCATAAGTGCCACTCACCATGTGAAATGGTTTCTTCCTGAGTGTCCATTCTGCTATGTACAATGCTCTTTTCTTCAATGTTTTCTTCATATTGTTGCCTAAGCTGAAAACTGCCATAGTAAGTAAATATAAATCAGAATTATTGTCACTATCATCATGACAGCTAGCAGAGCCCTTCCTCTCATGCTGTAGACATTCATAAATATAGATATATACACAATTAATTAACTTTTATAACATCCTATGAGGAGGTCTTAGTAGCTCCATTTCACATAAAATTAAACTGACTTTCAGCAAAATTAAGTAAATTGATCAAGGTCACATCATTAGTGAGAATCAGGTCCAGAGACTGCATGCAGGGTTAATTGGCTCCAACCTCCATCTATGTCCTCTGTGCTCTTCTAGCCCTGACAGCATCCTCTCTGTACCATTTATAGTGCCCAGCGTGGTGTTGTAAAGAAATGGATGTAGACAGGACCAAACATGTGCAATCAATACCGTAATAGTGTCGATGGGTTATTAGGATGGGGCCATGGGGTGAGAACCTCTGGGAAAACGTGCCAATCATACAGCAGGGTGACTTGAGGTGCCACCCTTCTCAGGTGGCTCTTAGTCCTAAAATTCTAGGGTAGTGTGAGGCTTTTGGAATGAAAGGAGCAGGATGAATATCAGGACAGTGGTTATGGCTGAGAACAGACAAGTCAGAATTCCTAAGGGCAAGAGAATTGAGTTGACAGGGACTGAGAACCAACTCCCAAAGAAGAAGCAAATAGGAACCCACTTACTTCACTGGCTGTCAGGCAGCTGTGGCTGAAGAGGGTGGAGCTGTGACCATCCGGTAAAAGATTTCAGACCTGTTCTAGCCAACAGAGGGAGGCAGGAAACTACGCACAGGGTTACCAGTGACACTCACTGGCCACATGTGAGAAATGTATGGAGCAGTCTTGCAGGGACAAGAGCAAGATGGAGGAAGAAGAGGAAAGCATCTTCCTTCTGCAGTGTCCTCCCACGCCCTCTGCTGACGACACAGTGCAGCAGGCAGTCTCCGCTCCCTTACCCACAGGGGTACTTTGGTGTCATGTCTGGCTGCGCAAACGTCATAGGCCTCAGGTACATGCCTGGGACGGGTGGCAGAGCCATTGTTTCTAGGCTACATTCTTGTAGCATTGTTACTATGCCAAACCGACCAGGCAGCTGTGACACAAAGACATTCGTGGGTCTGAACATGTCTGAGTGTGGAAAAACGCAGCAACAATGCAGGATCAGAGAGGCCTTACCCGTGCTCCTGTCCTGGGCACCTATGAGGGGTGGAGACTCAGGACTGGGGACTGCTCCAGGTTAGGGTGGAGTGAGATCAGGACCACCACTGCTCCCTCTTCTAGATTTCTAAACACCACCAGAAGGCTACACTAAATTTATATTTAAAAATCGTTCTCGAGGAATAAATTAAGCCTAGCTGAATGTAACTTTTTGGGTTTATACACTATTAGATATATTAATTTTTTACTCTAGTTGCATAAAAACATTTTCTTCTTTACATCCTTATTCTCTAAGCTTTCTACTTTTTAAAAATTTATCATTATTTTATTTTTTAAACTTTTTGCTAAAAGCAAAAGCACAAATGCACACATTAGCCTAGGCCACTGATGGTAACCGCTTCGGAGCCTTCAGAGGTACAAACAGCCTGCTGGGGCACATGTGTTGCAGGTTCACCACCATGGCCTGGGCCTTCCTTCCCGGAGTCAGACCATCCATCACTGTGCCCAGTTCTTGCCTTGTCCCCAGAAGGTGTCCAGGGGCAATGACACACCTGCACTGTCCTCTCCCGTGACCACAGGGGCTTCTTCCGGAAGTCTCCTGCCAGGCCTGCTGGGGCTGCTTTGCCGTTAATTCCCTTTTATAAGTAGAAGTACATTATAAAATAATGATTAAAAAGTACAGTATAGTAAGTGCATAAACAGTAACATAACTGTTTTCATTTTCATTTATAACACACTGTGCATAATTATATATGCTATTTTTAAACAACTGCCCATACAGTAGGTTGTTTACACCAAGATCACCAAAAGCAAGGGATCATACATAGCACTCTTGTTATGGATTTTATCTAGATCCCCCCCAAAGTCTTATGCACTTATAGGTGGGGCTTTTGGGAGATGACTGGATCATGGGTGTGTGATGCTAGATTAGCCACTGATGGGTTTATAACTGGGTGTGACATTGGGAGGTGAAGCCTAGTGGGAAGAGATGTGTCACTGTGGGTGTGGCCTGGAAGTACAAATCCTTCCTCCTGCCTTGGTCCCTCTCTGCTCCTGCCCGCTCTGCCATGGACTGTTTCTACTCGGCCATGCCCCTCTGCCATGCCATACTGCTTTGGAGCCAGCCAACTATGAACCGAAACCTCTACAAACTATAAATTAAAATAAACCTCTCCTCCTTTAATTTATGGGTGTCAGATACTTTGTTCCAGCAACAAAAAAGTAACTATGACAACTCTGATATCAATAGGCAATAGAGATTTTAGTTACATTATAATCTTATAGGATCCACTGTCACACAGGTGGTCTACTGTTGATCAAATCATTATGCAGCACATTGTTGTAAATAAATAATAATTAACAATTCTAAGTATTTAATGTTTAATGTTTCAATCTCATGTTTTAGTAGAAATAAATATCAACAAATAAGGTGATTTTTACTTTCTACCATATGAATGAAATTTTAAAATAAAATAAAAATATAAAGAAAACAGTATATTATTTTAGTACATAAAATTTATATCCATTAGATATTAAACAAGAACTCATTGTAACACTTGGTAACAGTATTAGAACATAGTGTTAATATATTGGCAGCATTTGGTAACTCCTTCTGTCCCTCCCAGGGACTTTCAGCAATGTCTCCGTCCTGCAGTCCTGGCTCCATGCTTCCTCTTCTTGGTCCTCACTCCCCCTGCTGTCTCCTGAGGGTGACAGTGGGCTCTGAGGTCAGCACTGTCCCCGCATGTCCTGGTGGTGTTCTGGTGTTTACCCTCTTTGCAGTAAAGCCTTCTGAATCTATTTATCACTCCCCAAATCTTCAATGTCCTGACTTACTCAAGGTGTGGAGTCTCCTTTCCCTTAACAGTCTATGTTCTTTTGAGGGACTCCCCTGGCCAGGCATTGATTTGTAAAGTCCAAAAATGCAGTAGAATAGCAATTCATCATGAAGAGTTTTCCCAATATTAGAGAAATATGATGCCATGTTCTCCTTAATGAGGAGGAAGTAGTGAATATTTGGGAGGCCCAACTGAGAGAGGTCAGACACTGTTCTTGGAATAAGGAGACCCTGGTATACAAGCCACTCTCCAGTCCCGCTGGGGCTCAAATTCCTCAGTTCTAAATGACAATAATGGTAATTTATCTGCCCACTTCATCAGGGTCATATGAATATTAATATATCTGAAGCACATGAATTTTATTTTTTGTAGAACTCAAATCATGCCACCTCGGGAGCACCCACTTCACTGGTAGTGGGAAACTTAATTTCAGCTAATCTAGTAGATTCAGTTCTGTAATTTTTTATTCAAATAGAGTATCATTATCTCAATCACTGTCCAATTCACCATCTACTCACAGATGTCTTCTTTTTCTCCATGTTTTCCTCTTCTGCCTCTCCTTGGGGCTCCTCATACACAGTGGGGCCTCCGGGTCTTGTGGGGAGTTTGGGGATTGCCACAAAGCAGGCTTTGGAGCCCCAGTGTGAGTCCTGGCTTTGGCTGTTACAGTGCCTCACTACTGCTAACAGCTGCCATTGTCATCACCAGGTGACCGGGCTGCAGGGACAGCTGCAGACAAAGGAGGACTATGCAGCCCCCTCTGCCTCTGTTGGAGTCCATCCGATATGTAGGGACTGATGTCCATCAGAGGTTGTGGGTCACCTCAGCCCCATTCTGTGGGCACAAGAGAGGTAGCATCACCTTCAGAAACCCGCCTGCTTGGCAGCACTTTGGCTATGTTTCAGATGACGTTTGCAAGCTTCCCAGCTTCAGAGCAGCTTCAGAAAGCCATTTCCTATTTTCAGAAGCATTCTTCTCATTCACTCTTCTGTAGGGAAGACTCACTCTCTAAGTCTGCTGATATCCATGCTCTGGTAGGAGACAAACTTCCCTCTCCTCCTCCCTGGCTTCTTTCCAAGCTGCCCTGTGTTCATATCTAATCCTTTTGTAAAACTGAATGAAACAAATTTCCTAGGGCTCCTGTCTCCCCAGTCTGAGAAGGTGCCCGGCATCCTGGCAGACCCAGGCTCCTGGGAGGCTGAGGCAGGATGCAGGATGTCAGAGCACGGCATTGGAAGCCACAAGGGAGTGCCGCAGTGCTACTCAGCTATGACTGAAAAAAAAGGAATTCAATTCTAAAAGGGCAAAGTCACATAAATGTACCAAATGAAAGTGTGTATAAGCAGCTAGTTAAGACAGGAATGGGCTCTGCTTAGTGGTCTTCATTAATGCAGGTGGGGACTCACAGGGGTTGGAGTGTCTACTTTGGGCATAGGAATCTTTACACACCCTGTTTCTAAACATACATACGGGATCAATAACGGATCAACACTGGAAACACTGTGCTGTAGATCACTATGGCCAGGCCTAACTCACCTCCTCCTGTGGATGAGGCAGGGCTCCTCCTGGAACAAGGAATGCACATCTTGCTCGCTTCCTCTGGAGAATGAGGCAGGGCCCTGCAGGAGGAGAACAGGTGACAAGAGGCCTTGGTGGAACAAAGCCTGGTGGAGAAAAGAGCTGTCTTCCTTCCCGCCCTTCCGCCAGAAAACCATCAAGCATGACGTCCCGCAGACCTTAGCTACTCTCCTGGCTCTGGTTACTAACCAGCCCCTTTCACCTCCCCCTGTGCTTCCCTTACCTCTACCACTATAAATAAACCCGCTGCAGTTGCCTGGGGTCTTTTCCTCCCATCAGGAGTTAGAGCCCCACCTGGCCCCACCGTTGTTTCTCTTTGCCGTTTTGTATCTTTCTTTCTTTACCTTTTCTTAATCTCCCACCGTCATTTCTCACTCTGTGGACCCTTCAGCCTCGCAGGCCATGGCAGATCAAGGTTAAGTAATGCATCTAACCCATGGATACAGATTTCAGAAAAAAGTTGTATGTGTTCTAGAATGAAGTTGAAGTTTTCAGGCTCCAAAAACGTAAAATGAGAAGATATGAAGACACTACCCACAGCAGACATCTTCAAAAATCATGACAGAAGCAAATACATTTTATTTACTAAGTGGGTGATTTAGAAAGTCCTTTCTGAGTTGGGTTGGAGACATCCTCGCCATTTTGATTGAGCTGGCTGACATAACTCTGACGAAAACACCTGCATGCTTGCCAGGCCCTCTGGACTTGGTGTTGTTTGCTGCTATAGAGGCCTCTTGCTTTACTGCTCAGGTAGGAGGGAGACCTTGCTGATGTGAACAAAAATTACACACTAATAAACTGTCAGAAAGTAACTGAGAAGAGGCATTAAACTGCTGAGGAATGACTTTTGATCCTTGTTAACCTAAATATGATAAAGCTTTCTCACCGATATATCAGTGTCTATTTTATGGGGTGAATAAATTGCTTGCGTTTCCTAATTCTATATGTGTCATTTTATGTAGAAAACAATATGCATCATTTTTATTATACCCTGTTGAATTAAGGTACTAATTAACAACCTTACAGGCTGCAGGAAGACAGTCAACCCTGAATACATTAGTCATTAATTTCAGCAACTAAGAGGAGGTAAGGAAAGCATGAAGAGAAGACGGGGAAACAAACCGCAACGCACCATTTCAAGGCAATAGTTGATGCACTGAAAACTTTCCTTTAATAATAAGCTCCTCGCCATGAAGGAATGAAAGCAATTCGGCAAAACCAACATCAGTTGAAGTTTGGATTTGATGGAAAAAATGATGTGGTATCTATCACTGTCAACAAGATCTTTATTCCAGAGAATTGTAAGCAAGAAACACACCCTTGAAGAGTGCGCCAATATGTATATGGATCAAATTCCTATCAAAGGGATTGACTTCCTTTTAATGGACAGACCTAGCAAGCCAAACAGAAATAGTTTTGACTTTAGAATGATATAATGGCTAAGAGACCTTATTTTCGAGCAATCAAATTCACAGTTTTTTCACACTTACACTTATGTAAAACCAAATGCTCTCTTACTTTTCTCAGTACTAATATTTTAAATATAAGATTTTTAACACATAGAAGTAAATTCTCATAATTTTTCCATTCTAAAAATCAGATATTTTCACCCACGTGTATGTGATATGTTCATAGTTGTGATTATAGCCTTTGCACACATTTTTGGTGAAGTTAATAACCTGTTTTTCTAAACATATTTCATGAAGCAAATGCGTTTTCTGCTTCTCTACATGCTTAATTTAATAGCTTAATAAGGTTCTATTCAATTAGCTGGTTTTGTAGATTTTTTTAGCTCACCATTTATCATATTTTGTGAACTATATAAAATTTCAAATCCAATATAATATATAACTCATTCCATTTCTCTTACTTTGGCTTCTCTACATTTTCATTACTGTTGTGAATACCAAGTTAATCAACATATCAACTCCTTAAACAATTTTATTCCCTTATATTTTTTTCTTAAACTAACTTCCTGAAAAAAGATAATGGAGTTACTAAGTCTGAAAAACTTTACAGTCCTCACTACTTTTTCATTAATGATTTTATAATTATACTAATTTATGCCAGTGGGCATGCTAATATCCTCAACTCCAACCAGGGTTGGGTTTTATTATTAAACTTATAACATCTGTTGGAAACAGTTAATATTTTTCCTCAAGATTAGATGTCCCAGCAGGATAAAATATAAAACTCTATAAACTGCTTCATAATATCTGATCATAGAAGTGTAAGATTTTGACATGACCAAGAGACAGAAGTTCTTAGATGCTCCAAGTAGGAAAAAATATACTTAAGTATAAATGCATGTTTCTATTTATTGCTCTTCGCCTGTTAATAACATCTACTAGATGACTGATTAAAGAAGGAGAACAGAGATAAGTAGTGGAGAAAGGAAGAAAGAGAGAAGAGAGACTGACCAAAAAAAAATTCCTTGGAAAAAGAGAACCAAATAATTAAACGTAGGAAAGAGTCAAGATGAAAGAGGTGGGGGCATCTGTGAAGGGAGGGAGAAAATATCCCATTCCCTGGACTCATGGCCCACTGGCCCTGTGGCCATGGCCTTCATCTAGATCCATGGATGTGGGATGAGCAGAAGGGGGTTCGGCAGCCATCTGGGGCAAAACTGTCCAAGTACACATGGATAAGCCCAGGTCCAGGGCTGCCTCTCCTGGTCTAGAGGAACATCACAAGAGGCAGAGCAGAGGTCCACCAGGTGGAGAAAGTGCCTTCGAGGGGAGCTGATGGCAGGCTGGTGTTTGAGTCAAGTACTACTGGGAAGCAAGGGGTAACAATTTTGTTCATAGCCCTGAGGTCTTGAATAAATTAACGTCCTCATCCACTTAGTCTGATTTCTTTCCTGAAGAGATAAGAATGTTAAAAGAGCAGGTGCAGAGTATGGGAAAAACCTTGGCTATGAGGCTGTCAGCCACAGGTATGAGCCCTCTTGTTTCTTCCTACATCAAGGGGTACTGGGAACATTTAGATAATTGTCTAGTAGAACCTATGCGGACTTGTACCGGTTCTGCTCCAATTATTTTGCCTATATCAGTGGAATTTTCAGCCCATAGCACATCAGATATAATATCAAGATCTTTAGGGAACCAATAACGAAATCTGCCTCCCAAACTAAGAATGAGTGAATCTCAGATGGAGAGTGGTGTCCACACACAGTGCTGAATTATGGTATCTTTGTGGCCTGCATGACCTGCGATCAGCAAGCCCAGGTACCACTGTGGGTTGAAAGATGGGCTCTAGGGTAAGAGCCAGAGCACATAGGGTCTTGGTGCCACTGTCAGGAAGCTGTCAATTGTTAATCACATCCTAGCCACCTTAGGGCAAGTTTTACAGATACTATTAGCTTTCTGGATTATCAAAAGGGCTAGGGACGTGTCTGGCTGTCAGTCTGACTCACAGCAGGCTGGCGATGAGTTGTTTATGCTGAATAAGGTCATTGGTTTTGTGAGCAGGTTTCTGAATAATGCAGCTTTCCATTTTTATATGGTCTGGCTGTTGTCCATCTGGATATTGAGTCAGAGTTAATCAATAGGGTAAATGAAATCATTTCAGCCACTGCCTTTGTCCTCATTCCTGATAAGGTTCATGTCACATTGAATATGCAAAACAAGTCCTTATCAAATACCTTACCATTCAAAAACCTCAAGTATTTGAACATCTGAGTTCATAGTCCTGATTTTTTGATAAGGTAGTCATTGCTCACTATTCCAAGTTCTTCTCCATTTCTTGGGAGCTACAGAGACAGAGACAGGCTGATGTTAAAAGTTCTTTTAATTCATCAGCAAAAAATGCAAGGACAGCAAGTGATAGGTCATTGAAAAGCATTTTAACTTCTGTGCAGGGAAAAAGAGGAGGAACTCTCCCCTTTCCTTCTTCCCTTTTTCGTACTTTGCACTTCACATTTTGTCACATTTCGTCATCCTTTTTCTTTCTTTTTTTTTGGTACTGGGGATCGAACTCAGGCACCACTGAGCTAAGTCCCCGGCCCTTTTTTTTTACATTTAGTCTTCCTTGCTCCATACTAATCCTCCTCGGGATCTGGATGCCAAGTGTTGGTCAGCCTTTCATTCTTATTGGGCATTGCCCTTCCGAGACACTTGGTAACATTTTGAATATTGTTCTGTGTATAGTATGTTAAGTTTTCATTATGAAATATAGTTTTGATGCACTTTATGTAAATGGTTCATGCATACAAACAGTTCTATTTTTTACTGTTTTCACTCAGCACAGTACGTTTACGCTCCATCTCTGTTCCCATGTGAACATCTCATTTATTTCCTTGAACTCTTGGGTAGCAGGTGCTGTTTGGCTCCCTTACCAGATGCTCTCAACTGGCCAAATGCACCTGTCTCATAGCTACTTGAAGATACCACTATGGAGTCCTCCCATCTGTATGCCACAAATCAGCTTCCTTGGTGGCTGGGAGCCATGTTATTCCTCCTCTTACCTCCGGGGGGCGCCACAGGGGCCAGTGTGAGTGTAACAGCCAGTCTAACTATTGGCATTTACTCTCTTGTAGATGAGCTAAGGTTCAGCCTCTCCTGAAATACGTTTGTTCAGCTTCTTCGGTCCTGTGAGGGTTCCCTCATTTTCTACAAGTTTCTCTAAAGATCACTCATACAATACAAGGTTTATTATGCAAAAAAAAGTATGGTGAATGCTTAAATTTTTAAAAATATATTACAATAAAAGACACATCATTCCCTTGAAATCCTCCCCCTCACTTTGAACACAGTTATCCCATCTTTCTTGCTACTTTCTGCAGCAGCTCTGGACTCCTCTTTCCCTAGTGTCTTTAGTTTTGCTATTGTAGCTCCCTTGGTGTCCTGAATTGATTCAAAATATTTACTTCTCATAGTCATTTTGATTTTGGTGAAAAGCCAGAAGTTCCACAGTGCCAGATTGTTTGAATAAGGTGGACGAGGACACAGTGTCATGTTTTTATCTGGCAGCAATTGCCATAAATATTTTGAATTGATTCAGGACACCAATTCAGCCACGAAAAGACACTCAGGAAAAAAGACTTCAGGAAGTGCTTCAGAAAGTGACAAGAACAGTGTGATAAATGTATTTGGAGCAAGAGAGAATACCTCAAGGGGGATTAATGGCAATGTGTCTTTTAGTAGAATAGATGCTTTTATTTTTAACTTAAGTATTCATCAGAGTATCTGCACATTCCTCATATGCCATTGGAAGAGATTCAACATGTTGAGGTCTGCTTAATCTAGACAGGTCACTTAAGACAGGTCTCTCCCCTATGTACAAACTAAATTTTACCTATTCTCCTAGCTGTACCACAAAATGTCTGTCTTAATCATCTGGCTTACAAGCATGTCTGGAATTTTTTTGCTTTATAATTGTTAGAAGTTCTGACTACCCGTTGTGAATGCAACTAACAAGTTCTTGTTTGCTCTTCTGAGAGTTCCGTATATCTGTGTTCCCACTCTGGGAAGTGTAAAATCCCTCCAATTATTGTTGAAAGTTCTGCTGTAAAAATAGTTCCTCATCTGCCAAGAATATCAGTAACAATAAACAATCCCACACCTTGCCCTATTCATTCAGTTGTCAAATGCACTGTTCTTATTTAAATCCAACTCTGTATATGTGGCATGTGGATTTGAATAATAGAAATTTGTTGTTGTTATTTTATACCAGCATGGCTCCATCCCTATATAAATTCCTCTAGCTCTTATTTTCCTTTCAACAGCTTGGTCCTTAACTCCCCAAATGACAGAGGAAATATATAGCTGATGTTTAAATTTTCATTCATTTAAATGACATTTTTGGAAGGTTCTGGTTCTACTGACATTTACTATGCACCTACTATGCTCTGGATATTAAGCAGGGACACGTGACAGGGACACATAGTTTACATAATTTGAATACTGATTGACATAGCCTTTAAAATGCTCCTTGGAAATCTGCCTCATGATTTGTCCTCTACAGTAAGCAGTGTGGTTAGCTGCATGTGCACAGCTACCTTCTGATGGGTCACAGAGTGCTGATGCAGCCCAACAGCCCATGACAAAGTGCAGGAGTGCCACCCCATGTCTCACTGATCTGTGTCCTGCTGCTTCTTCTGGGGCCAGAGCCAGATCAGAATTTTGGGGAGGAAAACAAACATTCTGTAATGACAAATCTTCTGGGATCCTTTATGCCTCTTTCCTTCACCCTCTTTACTCCACTCCAGTGTAGACTTTGACAAATTCTAGCTATTCAGTGAAAGAATCATGGGGATCAATTATTCACAACTGAATTACTCAAAATATCCCAGACTCTCTCTAAACACTTACTGTCTACTCAAGAGTTTTTCAGGCCACCACACTTCTCCTTCATTGCCTCTATTAGCCCATTTCAGAATTCTGCCCCATGATAAAATGGAATTTACTACTTATTATTATTAAATCAGGCTCTGTCTGGCTCAGTTTTTATCTCCATTCTCTTAATTTAGCTTTGGGTATTATCATTGTTGTCTTAGTTACTTTTCTCATTCCTGGGACAAAATACCCAACACCCATAAATTAAAAAGGGTAGGTTTATTTTGGCTCATAGTTTGTAGAAGTTTCAGTCCATAGTCAGCTGGTGCCAATGCGGGGTGGCACGGCAGAGGGGCATCACAGAGGAGAAACAGTCCATGGCAGAGCAAGCAGGAGGCAACAGAAGAAGCAACACCCTGCCTTCCTGCTGACCCTTTTATCTAATCCAGGCTACAAGCCTTTGGGTGGTGCCACCCATACCCAAGGTAGTCCTTCTATTATTCACACCCAGAACTATACTAAGAAAATCAGTGGACTAACTTAGTACCACACACTCTTAATTCTAGTATCATACACCTATGATCCAGCCACCTCCCCAAAGCCCCATCTATGAGCTCATAAGGTTTGGGAGGAAATTGAGGACATCTAGATACAAGCTAGGACACTGGTGCTCTTTGTCTTACTCTATTTTGTGATGCCACACAGAATACCATAGAATGGGACACTTATGAAGACAAGAAATATATTCCTGACAAATTTGGAGGCTGAAATGATTGACATCAAGGTGCTGCTATATTTTTCAGCTATACCTTTGCTGGGACAAGTATTCAACATCTACAATTTAAAAAGACACCAAATGTAATTGGGCTCACAGGTTCAGAGGTTTCAGTCCATGGTCGGCTAGCTCCAAGGCGGAAACATGATGGAAGGGCATGGAGGAGCAAAGCTGCTCCTTTCATGGAGGCTGGGAAGGAGAGCACAGAGGAAGAGCACCAGAGAAAAATAAACTCTCTTAAGGCAATCAGCCCCTCCAGGGGGCTCTACCTCCTAATAGCACACTGAGCTGTGAACATCAGTGTGTGAATATCCCCCGTCTCTAAATACTCACACATGAATATAGAGCTCCCATGATCAAATCACCTCTGCGTAAGTTTCTTAATCTAGCCAAGCTGACAGTCAACTGGCACACTTGGTGCCCAGATAGGAGGGTCATCTTGGAGTTTCATCTCAAGGTAGCGAGTGAGAGGGACAATAAATAGTGAGAGAGAGCTGAGGATTTAGCTCAGTGGTCTTGCCGCCTGCCTTGCAAGCACAAGGTCCCAAGTTCGATGACTGGTACCAAAAAAAAAAAAAAAAGGGTGAGAGGGTGGGGAGAGGAGAAGGGGGCTGAACACTCCTTCATCAGGAACTGAATGCCATGATAACAGCATCAGTTCTTCCTGATGGAAGAACCCCAGGACCTAATCAGCTCTTAAGGCTCTCATCTCTCAAGAGTTGCTTTGGGCAATTCTAAGCAACAGAGACATGGCAGTGGATATCACAATCCCCAACTTGAAACTATACTACAAAGCTACTGTGATAAAAACAGCATGGTACTGGCAAAGAAACAGACCCAAGGATCAGTGGAATAGATTAGAAGATGAAGAAACAACTCCAGACATACTCAGCCACCTCATCTTTGACAAAGGAGGAAAGATAGCCTATTTAATAAACAGTGTTGGAAAAACTGGATTTCAACCTGCCAAAGATTAAAACTAGACCCATACCTATCACCATGCACTAAACTAAGATCAAAGTAGATTAAAGATCTAAATATTAAAACAGAAACACTAAACTTGCTGGAAGATAAGTTAGGTAGAACTCTTGAAGGCATTGGCATAGGAAAAGACTTTATGAACAAAACCTCAGTAGCATGGGAACTAGCACAAAGAATCAACAACTGGGATCTCATCTTATTAAAAAGCTTCTGCACTGCAAGAGAAACCACCAACAGAGCTAAGAGACAATCTACAATGTGGGAAAACATTTTTAGCAGCTGTACCTCAGACATAGGACTACTATCTAGAATATATAAAGAACTGAAAAATATCAGACCCCACCCCAGATTCAAAGACCCAATTAAAAGATGGGCATCTGAAATGAACAGACATTTCTCAGACAAAGAAGTAAAAACAGCAAATAAACATATGGAAAAATGTTCACTATCACTGGTCATTTGAGAGATGCAGATGAAAACAACAATGAGATTCCACCTCACCCCAGAAAGAATGGCTGCTATCAGGAAATCAACTAATAACAAATGCTGGTGGGGCTGTGGGGAGAAAGGAACCCTTCTCCATTGTTGGTGGGAGTGCAGACTGGTGCAAACACTGTGGAAATCTGTATGGAGATACCTCAAAGAACTAGGCCTAGAGGTCCAATTTGACCCAGCTATTTCCCTGCTGGGTATCTTCCCAAAACAATTAAAAGAATCATACCACAGAGATATATGTGCACCCATGTTTATAGTGGCACAGTTTGTAATAGTGAAAGCTTGGAAACAGCCCAACTGCCCATCAACTGGAGACTGGATAAAGAAAATATGGTTTTATAAATAAAATGGAGTACTACTCAGCCATAAAGAATGAGAAACTAGAGACATTTACAGCTAAATGGATGCATATTGAGGCAATACTCTTAAGTGAAATAAATAGGACACACATGTGTAAATACCAACTAGTTTCTCTGGTGTGAGAAACTGAAAGTATAAATAAGGATTAAAATGAATAACTGATAAATGTGAGATAGGAAGAAAAGGTCCAAAGGGGTTGGGGAAGTGGGAGGGGAAGGGTAAAGGGAAGAAGGGAAAGGAAAAAATATGAGAAAAGAAAAAAATGGAAACAAAGCCTTTGTAAGTAGGGAAGGGTGCAGGGGGTGAAGGATGCACAGGTAATGGGGAAAAAATAAGAACCACGATACATCATGTACAGCACCCAATGATAAATGTAAATGTATTGTATACCTAAAATGTACCAAAAAAGAATTTAAGGGAAAAAAAAAAAAGACCTGCTTTGGGAGATAAGACACAAGCGCATGAACTTGGGGAACACATAAAGACCCTGGAACGTCTATTGCTATCATTATTTTCCTTCCCTGCCAGATTCATTGCTTCAACTGATAGCCCCTGCCTCCTGACTCTCGCTTAATACTTCTCAAGTTTGGAGTCATATTTTAAACATCTTTGGAACTCCATAAAAGCAGAGAATTTCCAACATTGTGCTGGAAATTCCGACTCGGTAGGTCTTGGTGGAACTGGGAATCTGTACTTTAAAGATGATCTATGACACTACCCACAAGCTTTCTAGTGGAAACTTGCCTGGGCCTGGAACCTGATAGAGCCATGATATAGAGCCAGGAATTTCCCCCTAGCTGTACTCTGGCCCCAGCCTATTGCTGAGTCCCAAAGCTAAAGTTGTCACATTTTACGTAGGGCTCCACTCTGCAAAAGTGCAATGTTCTGGGGCCGGGGATTTAGCTCAGTGGTTTCGCCGCCTGCTGCGCAAGCGCAAGGACCCGAGTTCGATCCCCGCTACCAAAAAAAAAAAAGTGCAATGTTCTGGGACTCTGCTGAGCACTCAGGGATGGAACCCCAAGCAGAGCATTCCTCCTTGCTCCTAGAAGATTTATTCTCTCTGGGAAAGGTTTGGGCCAGTTGGAGCCTTCAGTTCTATGGGGATCCAGTTATTCACTCCCCTCTTCACAGCCCCGTAAAGAAGGGCAAGTCCTTCTGTCTTGTCTCTTGTGATGGTTAATTATATGTGTCACTGGATTAGGTGAGTGCTAGCCACATAGGTGGTAAAACATTACTTCTCGGGGTGTGGTGAGGATGTTTGCCAAATGGGAAGCTAGAAACTCTGATTTAAAGATGTTAAAAAAAAAAAAAAACATGATTTATTACTCACCTTAAGATGCAACCCACAAGTCATTAACCCTAGAAACAAACGTGAGGCCACCTAAGTACCAAGCACTGTCGAGGGTTCTGTCACTGGCTGTATAGAAATGAAATTATATAACAGATCTGATTTTTTACCATTCCAGCCCCAGTCCGTCTCCCTGAGAGGTTTAATGGGTTAATTCACTCCTTCACATGGCATGTTTTCTTCTCAGTCATTTCTCAGCTCGGTCACCTCTTTTGAGAAAGCTTTTCCTGACCCAGACCTAAGGTTTGAAACCCCTATTGTGTCTCAGCAGCACTTTCTACTTTACATCCAACTCTTTCTGATTGTGTGTGACTTTTCTCTAAATATAGATCATGTGCTTCTCTCTGTAGACAAAGGCTGCACCCCTTGGATATATATATTAAATTTTCCCCAGACTTTGGCATGCACTGAGTCTTTGTTAGCCATTATCAAAATGAATCCATGTCTAAGTAAAGGGCTGCCTAAATCTGTCAACCTAATATCTTGAATATCATATTGAGAAAAGCTTACATATTAATATTCTAAATCTAATCATTGTTACAGTGTGTTTCATCTCACCAAGCAAATGATTATTGATCTTCCCTTACCATTCAAACAGTAATTGTCAATTATTAGGCTATACATAATGATATGCACATCAGTCCTGTGCTATGAATCATTCTGAAAGCTTGGATCATGACTGTAAGGCAGAATTAGAACGAATGTAGATAGTTATTGATAGAGGAATTTCAGACCAGATTCTCATTCTGTTCTTAGTACTTATAATTAAGTAACTGTGGTGGTTAGGGTGGAGTGTCACTTGATTGGCTTTGGGATCCACTGGAGACCCATGTGTCTGGGTGGGTCATGGAGACCTGCATCCAGTCTCTTTTCCCTTCCTCTCGGTTGCTGTTTCCTGTTCTGCTTCCTGGCAGCTTTGCTCCACCCTGGTAGAAA
Organism: Heterocephalus glaber; assembly: GCF_053883595.1. Classification (NCBI taxonomy): domain Eukaryota; kingdom Metazoa; phylum Chordata; class Mammalia; order Rodentia; family Bathyergidae; genus Heterocephalus; species Heterocephalus glaber. Next base: position 12,553,867 of record NW_028258381.1, read on the forward strand.
CTGCTACGAAAAAGGAGCGCTAAACTCACTGGCAGCAAGAGGTCTAACCCACATCAGGTTCAGGGACCAATCCTTTATTCCAATAACAGACAGGGCCTGGAGATGAATCATATCTCTTTCAATTTAGATCGTCATAAAGAAGCGTGCTTAGAATATGACAGAAGAAAGCTCTTTGTGATATTTTACTTTCACTCTATTGTATTTGGAAGTAACCCCCTCAACTTGTAAGACATGTTTGGAGACAATGTCTATCTCTTCCAAGTGGAACGAATACACCGGACACAGCTAGACTGCGGGCCACCTTCCTAAAATCACCACTGTATTCAGTCCCAGGGACTCTTTAGCTGAGCCAAGGAGTATTCTCTAAGGAGACACAAAAATTAGAATCCTGTAACCTCATGTCTATTTCCTCAAGGCCCGAGCTGCTGAAGGTAGTGCTTGACAGATGTGATTAAATCACTCTAATAAACCATTCCATGTGCCTTTATCTTCCTCCTAATTGGTTTTTTATTTGCCTTTAAATTTTAATTATTCTGATTTATGTGTGTTTCACTTTAAAATGTTCCTCAAATCTTTTGTGAGATAGGCTATAAAGTATAAATTCTCCAAAAATAAATTATCTAGTAATATTTCTCTGTGAGGATTCAGGAAGGGTATGAAAGTGCAATTACAGAGCAGCCTTTTTCTATAAATACATAAGTAACTTGTAAAATTATGAAATGCAGATGCTTAGCTTCATTAACCCACTCTTAGCTCCTTGCAGCAACATGGGAAAGAGCATTCATCCTTGCTGCACCATGAGAGCATTTTATAAAATACACAACAAAGCCTAAGTCTGCTTTTTGGGCTCTTCTTCCTTTACCTTGACCACCTAGGCATAAAGTGGAGTTGACTTAATTTTGTGCAAAATCAATAAAAGATAGCTCTTAAATATCTGTGAAATTCTTACTGATTGTTCCAAAACTAAAGATCTATCATTTTTAAAGTTATATCAGAATTGAAACATCAGTTCCTAGATTAATTTAACAATCTCATTTAGTGTGGCAGACTCAGATACTTGTTTAATTTACTTTTAATTAAGCCATTATATAATTGGATCTTAACAGAACTATTGGATTATGTTACAGTTGAATAAATAGAAAGGGTTTATGGTGACTTTTTGTTTAAAATCAGGAGACAACAGATCTAAATGAATTTCTCCAGTGTTTCACTGTATTACTGAATATATGGGGAAATTATCCTGGCAAAAAAACCCAGAAAAGCTTCTTCTCAGAAAGAAATTAATTTTTCTTTGACTGAATACATTCAGGCTTTTCATTATTGTCTTGGTGCCCTTGTTTGAAATTTGGTCAACCATTATTTCGCATCAAATAATAAGGTCTTAGGAGCATTTTTCTATGCAAATAGAGTTTATAGAGGTCAGGACAGGGGTTGTGGACTCTATGGCATATGGAGGGTGAATGGGTTTACCCAATAATGATTCTTCTGTGCCTGATCCATACTGAATGAATCATGGGCCCACAGGTGCCTCTTGCAGTCAGATTTGACACAGTTTCTGATGTTACTTGTGTGCCAGACATTGTGATTAACACTAGAAATGAAGGGGTGAAAGAATAAAAGCAGATGGAGGAGTAATAGCATATAATAGAGCACACCTTATCATGGGCATTGCAATAAATTATAATTTAAGCAAACAGAAGGTGCATGTGAATAAGAAGGAAAATGTTAGGAAAGCCTTCTCGTATAAAGGATGAGGAAAGCATACCTTGGCTGATGAAGGCTTATTTCTTGAGACATGTGGGAGGGTGAAAATGGTACGTTTTGACAGGGCGATGTAGCCCAATACTTTTGGAGAGCATGGTTCTTCAGAGAGAATAAATAGCATGCGTAAATACCTTCCACTTCTCTCTGTCGTCTGTGAGCAGATACTGAAAGTCTCACCAGCAAGAGAAGCAGCATTGCTTGTTAGTTGTAGCTGGAAGAAAGAAATGGGACAGCAGAACCCAGAAATTGACAGACAACCATGACAGTAACCTGGAAAAGAGATAATGAGAGATATGAAATAATAGAAACAGAAAAGGAGAGTATGGGGCATTTAAATCATGGCATTATTCTTCTAAAACTTTGGGGAGAAAAAGACTTCTTAAAAAGTGGATCTTGTTTTTCTAAAATTGAAGTTGTTTTCATTTTGCCAGTGCATGCATACAAGTTTATGCTACGTGGCACACTTAGCACAGCTTTGGAAGTTCACTACAAGTTCATAAAGTTTGTTTACCCCACATAGATGGGACATTGATCTATTCTATCACATTCTTAATGAAGCTACTTTGAAAACCAGCATAATTCATGGGCTACTTTGCAGGGTCATCAGAGGTTTCAGTGAATCATTGACACACAAAATCAGTTTCATACTAGGAAAATCTGTTATAGAGTGAAGTTCGCAACAGTGTTCTATCCTGGAAACATCCTGGAAGGAAACAGATGGTACAATTAAGGTAAAGATTGGAGAAAGTTTAATGAGATGATTATTTACAGTGATAGGGAGAGGCTGGGAGAGCCAAGAATAGATAGTTGGCTTCAAGGGCTCACAGCCTTGACCAGATGGGGCAGTGGGGAGGGGGGCTGCTCCTGGAGCTTGCAAGAGCTGGCTTTCAGGGTGTAGGCAGCTGGAGAGGCAGCGAGGAGGATGCCATGTTAGAGGCATGGAGTGCAGATGACCCCTGTTGCTGGAAAAGGGGGAATGGGACCAAGACCAGAATGCTCTCTCCTTCATACTGCTCTCCTGCTGGTCTGGTGTCTGTGTTGTGTGAAACTCTCATCAAGACAGGAAGAGCACTGCCGAGCTCAGTGATGCAGGAGAAAGAGCCTCCACCCAGGATGCAGAGGGCAGAGACAACCTGGAAGGATGGGGAGGGGAGGGATGCACAGCTGCAAATTAAACAGCCCTGAGAAGGTTCCACTGGGCAGGCTGCTTCCAATTGCTCCCTTTGTCTTTCTGCATCCAGGCTTGGGGCTTGGCATTGCCATTCCTGCTGGGGCTTCACCTCTCTCCTGAAGTGCGTTTCCTGTCAGTTAGAACTGCTCTGCTATCCTCTGAGTCTTGTTTATATGTCTAACTGTGCTATTTAGTACCCTAAATTATGCTGTTGATAATTATGCTATAGAAACCTTAAAGAATCGGCAAAATAAGCAAGAAAAACAGCAAAGGTCTCACTAAATGATCTCAAGAAAAAGATACTTCAAAGGTAAATTTACTAAGATCAAAAAATCTGGGTATTCAGAGTCATTCAAGGGGCTATTGCATCGTATTGAACCTTGTCACTCTTCCCCTTCCCTGTATTCTCATCAGGAAATCAGCCATCGGTGCACCGAGGAGGTAAATGAGACCTTTGGTTTCAGGCGGACAGAAAGTGTCTGTTCCCAGGGGAGGGGGCGGGCATCAAAAAACAGCAATTATTACATGATTGCTGGTTGAAATAACATTTCAGAGCAACAAGGACTTGGGCTTAATAGGTTTCTAGTGCATTAACTCAGCCAGTTTTATAGAATTATAGACCTTTTTTGAAAACAAGTAATCTACTTATTATTCATAATCTTCAGAGCAGTAGCTTAATGTTAAATAGCCCTTAAAATACACTCAATAAAACAGCAGTGCCTATCTCCCCCTCTCTTCAGAGATGTTAGGTACACTCTCCATGGCCCTCCTTAGACATTCAGATGCTTGCCCTATTATTTGTGAGGCACAACTATTTAATGAATGCACAGGCCTGTTTCCTGGCCTCAGAATTGAGAGTTATAAACAACAAATAATGCAGAACTAAAAAAGCCAAACAAATTGTGCTAAGATTTATCACCCTAATATTTTGTGAAGCAACAAAAGAGGAAGAACTTTAGCTGGAATTCTGAGTCCTGCTTTCTCAATTGTCAACATCATGAATCATCAACAAAACAGTTCCACAAAAGGGGGTTCTGGGAAGTGGGACCCTGGTATCCCCACATTGTCCCATGAGGGTGGCTGTTTTCCTAACTCAGAAGGTGACAACAGCTAGTGAATGTGGAAGTGATGTATGATTGCAATGACTTTATAAAAATTATCTAAAACATTGAGCATATGGATATGTTACTGAAACATTCCAGCATTTAGTTTATCAGGGAGGGGATCTGGGAATGGGGGGACAGGGGGAGAGTGGAGGGGAAGCAGAAGTAGTGAAGATAAAAATGCAATATGTGCAGGTACCAATTTCCCACAATGAAAGTATTTATTATGTATCATACATATACTAGTAATAAAATGAGAAGACAAAATAAAACCGAATATCACTATTTAGCCTTGAACATTTAATGATTAAAAGAAATAAAACTAGGTCCTACAAATGCTCATGGATTTTCATAATAATCTGCTCCACAGCTATTTCCCATAGTCTGTAAACACAGCTCTGATGCAGGATTCAAACCCATAGGGGTAGAGGATGTGCATAGCAAGTGTGATCGTCTTTGCTTACTGAATTCATCCTCCACTAAATGAGACCAAGCAAAACCCTGGAGACTCCCTCCATGTCTTCTGCTTCTCTTTCTTGTCTTTTTTGAAAAACTAAATCTTTTCTAAAATCCATCCCATTTCCCTTTTAACCATAATTGCCCTAGGTGGGCCAGAATGATAATGTTATGATTTGAATATGAAGCATTCCTCAAAGACTCATGTGTTGAGAGTGCTGACCTCATCGATGGGTGAATCCATTGATAAGTTCAGAGTGGATGTGCTGTTAGGAGGGAGGGCTGGGCTGGAGGAAGTAGTCACTGGAGAAACAGACTTAATGCAAGATATGCAAGTATAGAAGGATTTACGAGACTGGCTTACAATGGCCGCCCACAGAGTCAGCTGTGGAAGGGCAGAAAGGGCTGTCTGCTCGCTGGAGATCCAAAGATCCAGTCAAAGCCCTAGAGTGTCCCATATGAGTCCCTACCAGGAGGCCAAATGCTCTGCAATGAAAGGTGGAAGAGTCTGCGCTGGAAGCCAGTGGACTTCATCCAAGGTGAAGGCAAAGACTGGAGCTCGTCCGAAGAAACCGAAAGGAGACTTCCTTCTTTGTTCCCCTTTTATTCCCTTCAGGCGGCAAGCCCATTGGTTGCTGTCACTCACACCCAGTAAATCCTGGGAAGTCTTCAGTGAGTCCCCTCAGCCACACCAGAACTGTGCTATCCAATTTAGTTGGGTGTTTCTCACTCACATTGACACTGTCATGGCGGGGTGAACCCCAAGGCCATATTCTTGCCCCTGTCTCCTTCTTTCTTCCCTGGTTCTCTCTCGCTCCCAAACCTTGCCCCAGGCAGTTTCTACCTTGCAGTCAGCCAAGCAAGGACTGAAACCTTGAGCCAAAATAAATCCTTTTTACTTTGAATTGTATGTGGCAGGCATTTTCTCCCAGCAATAGGAAACAGATGCAAATACTCTATCTAGACTCTGTATTCCCTTCTGTTTTCCCTTCCTTCATTTTGTTCCTGCAGCCTCATTTCTCCAGGAAGCAATGACACATCACAATGTACAAGAGTCCAAGTTTCATGACCCCAAACCATTGTTTCTAAATGCTTTAAAACCGGTCATCTGCTTCCCTTTTAAATCTCACTTCTATTACTGTACAAAATACCTGAGACAATCATCTTGTAAGAAGAAAAGGTTTGTCTTGGCTCACAGTTCTGGAAGTTGCGGTTCCAGTGACCCCTCACTTTTGGGTCTGTGGCAAAGCAGTGCACCATGCCAGGGTGCCGGTGGAGAAGCTGTTCACCTTGTGGTCCCCAAGGAGCAAAGAAAAAGAGAACAAGACCAGCAGTATGCAGTGCCCTGTAAGGGCTCAGCAACAATGGCTGGGAAGTTCCCGGTCGGCCCCACCTTTTAAAGCAAACCTCCCATCCAGGAGTTTCAAGCTGAAGACAAGCCATGAACACATAGGCAGCCACACGAACTAAGTTACAGGTTTCTGTCTGTGTCACACTCTTCCTCCTTTATCATGACTGTCATAGTGAAATTAAATGATCGCTTTATGAATTCCTTTTCTTGAGGGTATGACAATCTATTGACAGTCTAGGTCTCCTATGTGCAACTCATCTTTTCAACCCTAGTTCCAAGTACACATAGTAAGCAGTTTGATTTAAAATGAAATATAGGCTCCTTGATCCTTTTTGTGAATATCTAGGGAGGATCTACAGGTAGAGAGGTGACTCACGCTGGCTGCATCCTGTAGGTATCTACATGGTTGGAGAGCCTCTGTGGCTCTTTCACCTCTCTTGCATTCACTTTGACCCTGGATGTGGAAATAAGCACAATACTACAGCCACATCTACAAATGCAGCACTGGAGCTTCCAAAGCACTGTGAGCTGCTGAACACTGCTCCACATTAACATAATTGTAGATCACGCAATGATACATGAGCTCAGTAATAGAGCTGATTACCATGCAAAGTATATACTGCATGCATTGGGTCTACCTTTATTTCTTTTAGCCATTAAATGTTCAAAAGTGGATGATAAATTTTCTCTACTTCAATATATTTCCATGACATGAAGAGCACTAAAAGGGAATTAAAGTTTCATAAAATCTCTAATATGCACTGTACATATTTCCCTGTCAGACAAGCTGTTCTCACTAAAGACTTGCAGGAGATTCCATCTCAATCAGTTCAAATTTGAATAAATTCAATCCCATCTTCACTTTTTCCTTCCAGCTATAAATCTGGTGAGACCTGAAGAATTAATCTGAGCTCATTCTCTATGTAAGATCAATGGAAAAGACACTTCATTGATATTAAACACAAAATCACAATTGATGATTAGATTAAATCTTTAGATCAGAAAATAAAATATCAAATGGTGTCATTTTAAATCAAGGTACTTAAATGTAAACTCCTGTTATGAAGGTGAGATAAAGGTACCCTGACACTGAGCTTTAATGTACAATAAAGAAGGAAAACTGTGAGTGTAAATGAATGGCAGAGCTCAAAGCCTTGAGTCCAATTCCCCAGCACTAATAAAAATAATAATAACAACAACAACAAAATGCTGATAAAGGGAATGGAAAATTTCACACCCTTAATAGCCAATTTCACCTCTCAAGGTAAATCATCAAGTTTATTTGATTGGCAAAATATGAAACAACAACCCCAGTAGAGACAATTCCTCTGTTTTATTTTTTATATGTTCAATTTTAATTATTTTATTTCACTTCATTTTATTCCTCCTCCAGTTGAGAGGCAGAAAGCCCTTGCAGTAAGGACAGAAAAGCAGCTGGAAGCCAGGACCACAATGGCCATGCTGTTGTAGAGCTGCTGAAAAGAGGTTCTACCACTTGGTAGTTCATATCAAGAGCTCCGTGTTAAATTACTTGTGCATTTCCCACCTCTGGCTGGACCCTGAGCTAGAGGAACACTTGGAATACAACTTTTTCTAATGGGACCTTGCTTACATGGATGTATGTCTGGACCTGCTGGCTCCTCTGACATTTTCTTCCTCTCGACCTCTAACCAGCAAGACCTCAACATTGAATCTAATAGCTGATGTGAAGCTGTCTTTATTCCTAATGCCTTGTTATTGCCTTGTTCATGATTTCTTTGCCAGGATACTGATTTCCACCAGCCGTTTGCCTTCAGGTCAGATTGGGGCAATTTTGGGTAAAAATGCCCAACCTCTGACCTACCTCTCAAAAGCAATGTATGTTTTATTTTAGTGACATCCAGGTGTGGACTACTTTGTTTCTTCCTCATCCCTTGTCAGCACTGACCACATGTTTCCATTAATAAATTGTCTAGTTAATGCTAATTTTAGTATTAATAAGAAATAATGGTAATAATATTCATTGTGTACTTACTTTTCTGTCAAGTACCGGATTAAAGGCAGTACTTGCTTAATTCCCAGAAGGGTCCTGCTAGGTAGTTGCTGCTCCATACCCATTTTACAGGTAGTGAGACTGAAGCTTGGTGGGATTTAGAAATCCAGGTGTGAACAAGTGGCCCATGATGTGGTAGGGCTGAGGTATTTATCTTCGAATCTGTATTGCATGCCAACATGTTTTGTTCTCTAAGGATAATTGTGTGTTCTCAGGTCTCTTTGATAATTATTGAAAATTAGACCATTATTGTTTTGCTCATATTACTCCAACAGAGCCCACAATTTCGTTCCCTATGATTTAAAAAAATCTGCTGTATGGTATGCTCCACAACCACTGAATTTAAGAATCACTTGTATTATTTAAGGGAGCATGGATGTTTTAATATCTCTCTACAGTGACATTTGATTCAGTAATTATTATGAAGATGATAGAAATTATTCAAATGTATGTGAGACTGATTGGGCCAACTTATGGAAGGTCAAGAGAACTAGGATTTCGCCCTGATAACCCCAGCTACTAAATTTGGGTGACAGAAAGATTACAGACTACATTTGGGGTTCAATTTAATTAATTAACATATACCCTATCCATTAAAAGGACAATTTATGCTTTGAAATACAGCTCATGAGCTCATGCGTAGAGTATATTTCATCAATGGAAAATCAACTGTTGCTCTCTGGGTGGAAAATGAATAAATTATTTTAAAATGTAATTACATGGGGTTACCATGTAATTGGGAGGAACTGGGAGGCTAGTAACCACAAACAGATTATAAATACAATTAATTAGCTTTTGCTCAACAAAACATGCGATTTAATTTCTATTACACCAGGTAACACTCGACGCCGATTTACTCTCCTTCACAAGTCTGATTTAGAATAAATTAATACTAATTGGGAGAAGTCGTGAGATATGACGCAAAGAAGGATCAGGAAGTGTCACGTTCCTCACAGGAGTTTGAGAGTTTTGTATCAGCTCTACAAATAAAACTGAAATGGGTCTAACAGGGGTGTGGTGAGTGTCAGATGAAGTGTGTGTGACTGTGTTGCAAAGCCCAAGTGTTACACAAATATAGGTGGACAGCCCTGATACACCCATTGGCATCTCCACTGTGGCTTCTTTTTAGTTGCTGACCCCTTCTCATATGTATCACTGGCGTATTGCTAATTGTCATCTTTCTGAGCCTCTCCAATTTTAATATATTCCAAAGCCTTCTTTAGTTTTCTAGTCAGAAAGCAGAAAAAAAAACCTCCTTAGTGTTTATAACGTAAATAATTGATATATAAAGAAGGAAATTGGAGTGGAATCACTCTACAAATCTGACAGAAAACTTTCTGATACAGTCATTTGTATGGCTTTAAAAATGTTTTCTATTTTTTGTTTATATTCCATAGAGTTCACTTTCCAGGCTTTATAATTCTGTGTGTTTTCACAAATGCTACCACTGCAGCCCAAGGACAAAATGTTCCAGGATGGGTTCATTGTCATAAAAATGTTCCTTGTACCTCCTTTGGACTGTGAGTTGACCTTCCCTCACTGTAGCACTAACCACACAGCTGCTGTCTAACTCCACGTTGTACCCTCTCCTGAGGATATGTGGTAGACCCACATATTATGTAGCATTTGCTGTTTGGGTATGTTCATTTAGTGCAATGCACTGACATTAATCCACATCTTCTCAGGTACCCCTGGCTCATTTCTTTTTACATTTGGGAAGTATTTTATGCTTACATTCATCAGATTTTGGTTTTCCATCTATTCATGTGTTAGTAGCCATCTGGATTCTTTGGCGAGTAGGAGTCATGCTGATATAGACATTTTTGTGGTTTTCTGTGACCATAAATTTTTATCTGTGTGGTGTAAGTACCTGGCAGTGGGATTTCCCAGTTGGATGAGAAACGTGTCTCATTTTCTAAACAACTATCCAGTTATAAGTGGTTCTGCCATTTTTCACTCCCGTGAGTAATGAATGAAATTTTCAGTTCCTGCCTCTCATCACCAACACTTGGCATTATCAGACTTTTCATTCCATTCTAGTCATTGAGAGGTAGTATCTGATTGTGGTTCCCATGGACATTTCCCAAGGATAATGATGCTAAACATAATTTTGGGTGATTTTTCCAATCTATATCATATTAAGTGAAATCCTCTTCAAAATCTGTACCCTATCTCCTTGTTTTTTTTGACATTGGGGATTGAATCCCAGGGCCTTGTGCATGCTAAACCAGCCCCTACCACTGAGCTACATCCCCAGCTCAATTTTGTCCACTTTTAATTGGGTGATTTGTTTTACTTATTGTTGACTTTTGATAGTACTTTAGATATTCTAATTAAATTATTTGTTGAATATGAGATTTGTATGCTTTCTCCTAGCTGTTATTTCTCCTTTCATTTCTTAGTATTTTCCACAAAGAAAAATCTTTATTTTTGATGACATCTTATTTATCACAGATTTTCTACCTAATCACCAATTTTTTTCCTATGAGTCTTTTTAAAATATATTGCTTATAATTTACTTAATTCTGACCCAATTTAATGTTATTTTTTTTAAATTTTGAGAAGAAGATTAAGATTCATATTTTTACTGCTAGGTGTGATAGCACATGCTTATAATCCCAGAACTCTGGAAGGCTGAGGCAGGGAGATAGTGAGTTTGAGCTCAGCCTGGGCCACACAGTGACTTAATGAGACCTTGTCTCAAAATAAAAAAATGGGAAAAGGTCAGGGGATGTAGTTCAATCTGAAAGCACTGGGTTCAGTCCCCAGCACCAGAAAAATGGATTAGGGAGGAAGGAAAGAAGGAAGGAAGGAAAGAAGGGAGGGAGGGAGAGAGGGAAGGAAGGAGAAAGGAAATGTATTCATGCATATTTACTTCTGGACTTTTATTCAGCTGGGCTGTTTCTCTAATACTTTTCCAAAACTGTACTTTCTCAGTACTGCAGTTCTAAGTCTTAACATCGAGTAGTATAATTTCCCAATTTCTTTCATTTCTAAAATTATTCTTTCCCTGCTAGCTTCTCCTCCTTTCCTCTTCAGTTTTAGAACCTGTTTGTCCACATCTGCCAAAAAAAAGCCCACTGATGTTATGGTTGTGATCACATTAAACCCCCAAATCAATCTGAGGAAAACAGACACCCCCACGACCCCTGCATGTCTTCTCACTTATTTCAGCCTTTGATTTCGTATAGTAACATTTTGCAGTTTGCACCACTTACATTATTATATTAAATTCTGACTATCTCAGCTCTTGGAAGATACAGGTACGATTTTGTTTGATTCTCTACTTTAAATTTTGACCTCTGATTGCTCATTACATAGTTGAACTTACTGTATTACACTGATTATCAATCTCATTCATACTAAACTCACATTTTTCATTAGATTTCTTGAGATTATCCATGTACACAACTAAGGTATCTGTAGGTAGAATTTTATTTCATCCTTTCCAGACTTTATGGCTATTATTTTCTCAATGTGTTGTATTTGGCATGGAAATTTATTGTTAAACTTCCAAATATTTTATAGATGTACCAGTTATCCCTTTGTTATTAATTTCCAGTTAATTTTCATGATTTTCCACCAATATCTGTCCCTGTCTGGGCTCCTGTGCTGCCTGGTGCCTCCTGAAACTGGACCAGCCTCAGAAACCAAGTAGCAGCAGGACAGAAAGCAACAAGATGCTGCAGGGACTCTCTTGACCATGCCTTGATGAAGGAGGAAGATTGTTCTCACTGTTGTTGTTAAGGAGCAGGATTTTCCTTCATTTAGAAGGTCTGAGCTGCAGCTGCTGCTCCTGACTCCTCTGGAGAGTACTTTAGGGACTGAGATTTACTTTGCGCTTGTAGAACAAAACAAATGAGAAGACTTCTCTGACTCCTTCCCTCAGGGGACCAGGCCTCCAGCCAGTTCCAGGGTTTTTGTTGGAACTGAGCCTGCCTATCACATCCTTCAAGGATTCGGGCTGCTCTAAGCCTTATTCAAGAGATGTGGGAGGAAAGACACACACACACACACACACACACACAGAGCACACCACCCGAGATGGTGGTTATGTGGTTTCCATCTGAGATCTTTAGCTGTAGTCAGTGGAAAAGTGAAGTATCTGTGATGGTTTGGATCTAAAGTGTCCACCAAAAAATCTCATAGAGATGGGGCTCTCAGAAAGTGATTGAATCATGTGAGTGCTCTACTCACCAGTGAACTAAGCCATTGATGAGCTCATGGCCAATGTACTGCTGGAGTTGGGGCCTGGTGGGAATACCCTTGAGATGTCCATCACCCTATGTTTGTTGGTTGTTACTGTATACATTTTTACTTTAATCTACCTGACTCAGTGTACAGAAAAATATATATCCTTTGCACAGATAAGGGAATGAACGCTCAAAGAGCTTAAGTAGCATGTTCAGCAGAGCTAGAACGTGCAAGACTGGCTGACTACATCTCTCATGTGACCATGAGGAAGAAATGCATCACTAAGAGTGTGCTTTTGAGGGTACAATATATCCACCTCTGGTGCTGCTCCCTTCTCTCTCTGCTTCCTGGTTGTCATGTGGTGAGAAACTTTCCTGTGCCTCGCCCTTCTCCCATAATGGTTTTGCGTTAGGGCCACCAGACTATGGACTGAATCCTCTGAACTGTGAGCCAAATTGAACTCTTCCTCCTTTAAGTTGTAGATGTTGGATGTTGTGTCCCAGCAGTGGGTAAGCTGACTAATACAGCAATCTTACTCCATTTTAACCAATACCCAACTACACTTCTGGATTCTTGACTTTGCAGTTTTTCAGACTATGTTCCTGAAATCTTTGGTAGTTTAGTAGACACTGCCCCTTGGAAATCTAGGGATTATAAAACTACCTCTCCTATCTTCATCTTCATCTTTGTCTTTCCCTCCTATGACCATTCAGCAAAGAGGAGGAATCTTATAATGAGCTAATGTCCTAGGAGCCAGAGTTATAACTATATCTGACCTAAAGTCCACAGAACAGGATGTGGATGCTGTGTTTTCAGCCTGGTAGTCAAAGCCTAAGAAAAAAAGGGGTCAGAGGGACCCTTTCTCTTCCAAGGTGACAGGATAAGTTAGATCCAATAACTAGAACTTTATCCTAGAGAGTTTGGGGAAAAAAATTAACCCATCTCTTGATTCTAACCATGCAAGTAGAGCTTTCCTTGGAGTGCAGCTTCACTCATCAGGGCCTTTTACTCAACATCTTTCTTCCAGTTTTCTAGATTTGTTGTCCAATTTTCAACTTAATATTACATCTCATTTTAACATGATTACAGTAGCTGCTGTTGTCTACAGTCCTCATCAGCAAGGCAATGGGGCTGAGTCCTGGTGGAGCTCTGTGGTGCCCTTCATCTGATCAGAGACCTCCTTCCCCCTGCCAAGGAGATGCATCTCCAAGATCACCTTAGGGATACAATTATCCAAGCTTGCATCCAGTCCCAGTTCTGCCAAACTTGAACATGCTGCTTAATCTCTGTCAACTTTCGTTCCCTCATCTGTGCAAAGAATATGATATCATCTATATTGTTGCATTTAGTAGATTAAATAAGAAATTCATACATAAATATCTAATAAACCTAGCTGATACCAAATGGTTTCTCAAAGAAAGATAATTTACATTGTCTCCTAGAAATTCTGCCTTTAAGTCTGAATTTCCCACAGTGCCCTACTGACCACTCATCCTGTGAAGTGAGGAAGAGTGGGATTTAAGATTCTATGGCCAAAGCAGGCTGAGTGCTGTTAGACATGGACTTGAGCCTTGAGGAGTCACAATACCACCAGGCTCACCGAGGGCTCCGAACAATTTCCAGGTACCAAAGTACTGCTTGTTTTATTGAATCTGGAGTATCCCAAAATCCTTCTCCTCAATTTCTGCTGAACGTGTACCCAAGTTTTCTCTCCTGCAAGCCTTGTAGACCACAGGGCCACTAATTCACAGATCCAGGTGAGCAATAACACACAGCATTTCTTCTTCCCCTTCTCTACCAGCACAGTCGCCAGGATACTCTGGGGTCCCTGCAAATGCTACCCATAAGCCAGTCTGCCTCCCACTTCTCAGGCCACCACTGGTGTGGATTATTAGCACAGCGATTAGCATAGCAGCCGCCTGACAGCTGGGAAAGCACCTGAGCTCCAAGCTGTCCTTATGAAAACTCTGCCTGGAGAAGTGAAGAGAGAAGATCGGGGAACACTGCTGGTCCCAGATGTAGCGCACACCTTCTGAACACCATCTGCCTGCGGAGAGTCATCACAGTATGGGTGATCAGCGGGGCATGACTCCTTCCCCTTCTATCCTATATCATGGGTCTTTTGCCCCACTGCCCAATTTGGGCAGGTGTTTATTGAGCGCTACATAAGGGCCTAAATAGGGTAGAAAAACAAAGCTCTTCCTCCGGTCTCTCAAATTTGAATTTTAGTAGAGATGACAGCTTTGTGTGTGTCATAATCAAAGGTGGCTTTCAGAAAGTTCCAGGAAACATCACCATGGAGGTACAAGGAGAGCACTAGGGAGAGGAGGAAGAGGCAGACACTACTTCTGCCAGGAAGAATGTGAAAGGGTCTCTTGGGAAGAAGAGGGTTTGACCAGGATTCAAGGGGATTCTCCACTAACCTGATCAAAGCAACCGAAGTATCCCCAGAATGTAGCTCAGGCCTCATTACTCTGCAGGTTTCCGAAAAGGTTTTGGGTTTGTTATTAATCTCTAGGGTCTGGAAGATTAAATTTGCTAGAGTGAATGAAAGGACCCAACAAATGTGCAGAAGGTTATAATCCTCAGGGGTGGGTACAGACAGGCTGCTGAGAACCTAGAGACCTTGGTTTTACCTCTGCTGCCACGAGGAAGCTGGGTCCTTGGTCCCTTGTGCCTTAGATGAGAGAATTTAGTCAAGATACATGAGCAGCCATGCAGAAGGGTGGGTAGAGTTTATGGTAGAGATCACTTGACACCTTCAGGGGAAAAGGTGAGCAGCGTCACAAAGGCATCTACACCAAGAATATGAGTTTGGTGTCTTTTGCACGAAAGAGTTTGTCCCGGAGTTAGTGGAACCATGGTGATTATGATGTAATCAACACTTTTCTTAGAGGTTCCTTTGGAATTGTTAAATGTTTTTCTTTTCCTTTCAGATAGTCAGTGTTCCCTGAGGAGCCTTAATCATGTAAAAAATTTAGGAAAGAAACATGAAAGAGAATTTCTCATATAAACCAGGTCCCAGCCCAGGTGGAGGGTCTTTAAAGAATGTTTCCTTTGCCGGTGTCATTGGACCATGGACCATGTCAACCCAAATGGCTGTGTGCCTTGTCCTAGAAGCAGAGGCCCTGTGTCTCAGGTCTGAGACCTGACAAATGATTATAGCTGTGTTATATACTGAGATCTTTGTTTCTTTATTGAGCTATAACTGACAAGCATACTGTTTAGGACCTCTTCCACCACATGCCTTGCTCCTCAAGCCTGCAAATGTCTAAATATCTACCTAATATCTACTTTCCACCTTCTAACTCTGGGAGTTCCTATGGAGCCATGGAACCTTCCCCATCCTCAACTGGGAGGCATGACAATACCAGCTCATATGGGGGGTGGGCTTTTGGGCTGGCCAGATAGACATGTATCAACATGGCACCATGACTGTTCACTGAACCTTAGTCTTCTAGGACAAATGTATGTGCCTCTCATCATGAATGTGGTGACACCGCACCTGCTTTGTGGGGTGTTATTAACTACTGCATCTGATGATAAATGTGGGCATCTATTGGGGCATAGTGACCCAGACCTGTGGCAGAGTTAGCTCCTCCCCTTACTTTGAGTCCAGGGTAGTCACTTGCAGTCAATTCAAGCTGTCACTTGCAGGGCAGGAGTGATAGGTTAAGTTTGAATGAAACCAAGGGAAGCCTTGAGGATTGAACTTGAGTTCCAATCCTGCCTTTCTCAAAAATTAGTTTTTCCCAGTTATGACCCGGGGAAAGTTATTCCATTTTCATGAGACTGAGTTTCCTAAACCAGGATGGAAATTTCACAGAACCATTGTGGTTGTTCAAGGGCTGTTCTGCAAACCTCCAACACCACTTCCAGTGTCCAGAGCAGGGGTAGGGAGTGTGGAGTCCTCCCTCTGTCCCATGGTGCCTTGGAGATTCTTCCTATTAGATCGTCATCTGTCCCTAAGCTTAGAACTGTCACTTGAAATCTACCTCAGCTGTATGGAGACAGTTTCTTCTTGGATGTGTACCTGCAACAAAAGTGGACATCTTCTCATTAGGTTTGGAAAGCTAACTGGAGGATTCCCATGAGCCATCTGGGCAGAGCCTGAGGAAGGTGATGCCCTCTCTACAGAGATCCTACATCTACAAAGAGTCATCATGCCAGCTGGGCTAAGTCACCCGGGGCCCTTTCCGCTGATTCTCCAGGCGACTTTCTGACTACATTTCTACATCACAGGCAAGCAATAATCATGAGCAGTCATTCACATGAAAGAGATTAAATTAACAAGGGAGGAAAAAGAGTCTATTTTATATCTATCTATCTATCTATCTATCTATCTACCTATACACACAAATAGTGCATTCATACAAAGTAGATGTGAGCAAAGATATAGAACATCTTCCTTAGGAAAATCAAAGACAAGAGGTTTGAAAGTTGAAAACCAGGCCATGAGCTCCAGAGTAGATTCTGTGGAGAGGGAGTCCTGGGACATCAGGGCTACAGCTGTCCTTACTGCTGTCATCTGTCCTCTTGCTGGGTTTTGAGGAATGTGAAATTCACACAGTTAAGAGAGGCTCTGGCCTGAGGTTGTGTGGCTGGAGGAGCCCCAGAGGGGACCAGGACAAGCTGCTGTTTGCATCCGGCTTGGCACCAAATACACCACTGCCTGTAATGATGTTGTGGTCCTCAGGTTCTCTCAGGGGCAGAGGACAACTGGTTCACTCCTCCAGGGAGAGCTCTGCTTATAAGATAGTCACTGTTTTGTTTTGTTTCTTTTACACTGACAATAAATAACAAAGGCATCCATCATGCAACGGGCGGGTTTTACCCTTGTCTTCCCTTTGCTTGGCCGTAGCCAAATCCTCAAAGGACTCTTTCCAACCCCTCACCCTGCACAAAAGTAACCCAGGCATCCATCCACCCCTTGTGCCTGTGGTTCAATCCCTGCCTTCCTGACCCACTGGGGTACTGCACAATGGTCTCCCTGTTACCTCCTAGTCCTATTCCCAGCCATCAGGGGAAAGACTTTATCACAGCGATCAGTGAGCCGTTTTCTCTCCTTCCTGACAGGTTCCCCTCTGCTAACATCTTCTTCAGGCTGATATGCAAGATGCCTTACAAAGCACACTGTTGCTAAAGGTGTGACATATAGCCCCTAAATCACGTTATGTCCATTTTCTTGATATATCTTCTCTTCTTACTTGAATCACCATCACCACCAATAACAAATAAAAAAATACAAATATTTATCTCTTTTCAAGTCTTTATATCTTCAGATTGCCTGCTTTACCACCTGGGGAATTCCTACCTGGTTTCTGCATCAATCTGCGACATTACCAGTGTTCTAACATTCTGGCCCTTGGTGGAAGCATACTTTGAGGGCTCAGCCCTCTCTGAGCAACAACACTGGATTTGTGCGAGGCACCAGACCTCTCCAGGAACCTCTAAGAAGACAGTAACAGATGTTCTCTGGAAAAGAATACCCTCGCTGGGAATTAAGGTAGGGAAGGAAGAATGAGAACCGTGTTCATTCCAACATTAACAGGAGAATGATCAGGACACCATTATTAACACTGCTACAGAACATTCTCTCTGCTTGCTTTGAAAAACTCTGTGTTACACCAAATTGATCTCAAACACAGCAATTTGTCAAAGAGGATTATTTCATACCAAAAACAAACCACTAGTGGCCATGCAGGGCCTTCAAGATTAGCGACCTCTAAAATATCTTAGGAAAAGGAAAGTACTGGGCATCTAAATTCCTCTTCAGATGCTTTCCCTGTTTGTTTGTGTTGGTAATCAAATATGCTGCAGACGTGGGGTGACACGGCAAACAATTCCCCCGAGATTCATTAATCAGCCCTTACGGAATTGAAAGCTGGGTAGAGTAAGTAAATGAACTATGAGGAAATATTCAGTCAGAAACAACCTCATTTGCAGCACATGTGCTTTATTTTAATTGTAGCAAGATCTCATTTTTGTTGGGAGGTTTAGGCTACCATAAGTACAAATACAGAATTGTAAAAGAAATTTTAAACTTTCTCCAGTGAATGGGGAAAGTGACATCCCCTTTTCTTAGAGCATTACCTTTAGAAAGTTTGTAATTGTAAATCCTTTCTGTGTCTCTTGAAGATGCATGCAAACCTTTTTAAAAGCTAAATAAGGTTCTAGGCAGTTTTAGCATCAGAAATGCTTTCCTCCACGGCCTGGGAGCCATTTCTTTGAAATGCAAATGACAAGGAAGTTAGCCTCTCTAGCTCCCTTGGGATTGGGGAAGGGAGGTAAGGCTTTGATTTAGGGGCCTGGCTCGAATTTTTAACACTCCCTGCTTGTCATGGAGAGGGGGATTTGAGAACTTCGGTTTCCCTCTGGGGAAAGACAATTAATTAACACCGTGGCTACCAGGTGAATCTAGGCCTAAGTACGTTGGAAGAAAGAATGCTAACTACTGTTGGTTGACTACTAGCTTAGTGTTTATCCTGAGAAGATGTGAGGATTGAGTAGTCCTGAAATAGGACAGCGACCCTCCTGAGGACCAGAGGTAGAGGGATTCTCAGACTTGACATCTACTACAGGAAAGGCACACCCCCCCAGCCTCTTTGCCTAGTGCATGAAAATTGATAGTATGCTATCACCAGACAGGGTCTGAGGAGGTATCCAAAGCTGAGATAAGGAATCTAACTCATCTTTTTAGTAGAATAGGTTTGCTGGCATTGGGTAAAATGAATTTTCAGAACTAGTCAGTAAGAGACTCGGAAAGAGTTTTATTGGGCAAAGATTAAGAGATTCCCATTCAAAAATAGACTGCAGACCTCGAGAGAAAGAGAAGGAAGCGTGCTGTATTTTGGAACTGGGAATATTTACGTGTTTTTAGCCGTGGAAATCTGGGGTAGGGGAGGATAGCCCCTCACAGAAAGATAACAGTCTGAACATTGTAGAAAGAGATAGTCTATGCACAGGTGAAAAAAACTGGGAAAAAAACACACCGAAAGGCTCAATCTATTTGCAAGTGAGAGAGAATTGCCCAAGGCTAGGGCAGAGAGGAAGGGAAAACTTTAAACTGGGCTTATGTCCTGAAACTGCAGTTTTTAATTTTAAAATTATAATATTTCTTGCCTCCTTTCTGCCTGTTTTCTTTTTTTCATTCCTTCTATCCTAGCTCAGTGCTATAAAACCTCATCTTGCTCTTTCTTTTGTTAGAGGCCCAGTTTGATGTTTTCTGAGGCCAGAGGCCTGTCCCCTTCAGATTATCTCCTCCTCAGGGTGAAGTGCTGCCCCTGCTCTCTTCTTCTCAATCAAAGCTTCTGCCTCTAAATCGATGGCCTTGCTTCAGTTTTAATTTTAGCTTCCACTGAAGAAGTTCCCATGCATGTCCAGTATCAGACTGCCCGGCTGGCTGGAAGAGTAATTTCTCTCTCTCTCTCTCCCTTCCTCCCTCCCTCCTTGCCTGCCTTCCCTCCTCTCTCTTTCTGACCTTTGTGTCTTTCTTTCTGTAAGCTCTTTACCAAATTGCCTGTGATGTGCATTATTATCTTGTTTAACACTTTTTCAATATTCAATCTCTTCCACATTTGTAGAGAGGTTTTCTGAGTTGCCAAGGGATTTTCCTTATTATTTCTAAATGCTATCAATCAATCTCCATCTTCCTATGATCTAGGCATTTATGAAAATAACCATAATTTAAGACTATTAAAGCAACAAGTAAGCCAGGTGTGCTGATGCGTATTAAGCAGGTAGTCAGACAGCAGGCCTGAGGGATGAAACAGGCGGGTCCAAAATAGCATGAGTTGCCAGTTAAGTAAAAAACCAAAGAGGTCAATATATAATTGACGAACAGTCATTTCTTAGATGTCAGACCTAGAATGATCCCATGGGGAACAATGATTCTTGGAGGTTACACACTGTGAAATCTCTCTGATACCAGCCACCTGGATGTCTAACTCCTGAACAAGGCACACAGCCTTCCTGGCTGCCGTAACCTACAATCCAATGAAATCAGGAAAGGAAATGTCCTTTAAAACCCTGCCACCTTGGGCTGGGACCCAGTTCAATGAAGAAGGTAAGGTAGCTTTCGTAAACTTTTTACATGAGCAAAGCCCATGAGCAATCCCTGGCCATCTAAAAAGAGAGAAAGACATTTTGCAATTCCTGAGTAACTTCTAAGTAAAATGTTGATGAGCCTCATAATCGCCCCAGGTGCCCTGGACCCCAAGAATAATTCTTGGGTGCCTGAAAGTGCCTCCAAGCTGCCCCAGGGTGCAGACGCCTTAGTGGCAGTGCTGGCCTCCTTTCTTCTGTATCTACTTCTCAGTAAGTTCTCCCGGGACTTCTGTTCCTACCTTTTGTGTTCAGAGAGAATTCCTTCCAGGCCCTCGGCATCCGGGGCAAAGGACTGGACATGACACTCAGGAAAGGTGGGGAGGGTGTGTATTTATTAAGGGTGGAAAAGAAGCACGCGTTACCGACTGAGGTGGAAAAGGGTCACAGCAGCCACCAGGGCAATGGGGGGCTCTTTGGGACCTGGAGTTCCTCCATTGCTTCTCCCTCATGAAAACAAGCATTTGGGAAGCTGGTCATTTCAGAAACTCACTGGGCCTGCATCAGATGCAAGGTGTCCTGTCTAAGGCCAGCTTGGTTTTGTGCCTGATGTAAATGGAGAATTGAGAAGGGTAATTTTCGGATTGCTCCGGTTATAGACAGCTAAGTTAGACAGAAATTAATATACAGTCAGAGAAGGACTGGGCCCTAGCAGAAGTGGGCATAAATAAAGAAAGGCATCAGAATTGTGGCAGGAGACAAAACTGACAAGAGCCAGGCTTCAGGATGGAGACACAATCGCCAGGCCTGGGAGGTAAGCAGCAGCTTGAGATTATACTGCAGTCAGCACCACCGGGCCCAGTGGACCCAGAGAGGCAACAGGTGGTGGCCAGAACATCCGGTCCTAGACTCCCCTCCCTTCCCAGAATGTCTTTGTTCTTTCCACACGCCCTTGCTCCATGACTCATTTCCCTGTCAGATCACTGTTAGCTAAGCACTTGTGATCCTGTAGCTTGATTGTAGTTTGGCCCACCTTGTACCCACATTGTGATTTTGCTGTGCAAATTACCCCTGACAGAGGTGGACCCCTTCTGCAAATCCGGGAGCTATTCTTCTTCCCCTTGTGTCCAGTAAAACTCTCCCAACTTCCACCTTACAACTTCATTAATTCCTCCATGTTGTGAGACTATGAACTCAACACATTAGACACATAACAGGTCAAGAGTTATACTGTTCCTATGACAATCCCACACATAGTGTCCCGGAACTGTGGTTGTCCCGGGTCCTGTGTTCTGCTCCTGCGCCCGAGATCTCCATGACTGACAGACTTTTTTCATAGTTGTTTAACCGGCTTGCCCCAGCCCTAAAATCCCTCACGTTTGCAGGGCCTCTTTATCTTGACTGAATTCTTTCAAGGGCACAAAGAACTGAGGACCAGGAAAATGAGGGTCCCACCCCTTGCTGCATCAGGACCTGGCTTCCCTGTAACAGTGTATCCCTCTAATCTCAGCATTGGGGAGGCTGAGGCAGGAGAATCAAGAGTTCAAGACCAGCATGGGGTAGTAGTGAGGCCCTGTCTGAAAAAAAAAATAGCCAGAATAATAAAAAGAAAACTTGTTGTTATGTACAACAATTTTAATAGTTTAGTAAGGAATGAAGAGGTATTAGATCCCTATGGCATGGTAGACACTTGTATGCTTATTTTCTGAATGAAATCATGAGATGTGCTTCCATGCATAAAATATATTGCACACATATTATACACATTCCATAATCAGTACCAGGCATCATGTACAGTGTGGCTTTACACATAATTATGAGCCAGATAACTGTGGTTTTTTTTTATCTAACGCATTTCAGAGACAGCAGGGAAATAGCTGCCATTCTTTTTTTCTTTTACTTTTTTTTCCTTGCACTAGTTGCCACTATTTTAGAAGTACAGTTTTCAAAATATATAAGTTTTGAATTTCCATCTTGAACACTCAAGATGGCCCCAATTATTTTTTTTTCTTGCAATGAGCAATTTTTTTGGAGGACCTGGTTTATACAAATGTCACTTATTTCCTTTAACTTATTCCAGTCACTTTTGGGACCATGGTGATGTAATTCAACTCCCAAGGAAACCATCTCTTCCAATGGCTCTGTGACAAAGGGATCTAAGCAGTGAGATTGTATCAGCAGCCAACCACAGCTCTGTGAAGACTAACAACAGAGGTGGCTGGATTGTTAAATGGAGTCAAATTACTCAGAGGAGTTGCCCAGAATCAAGCTCTGCTGATAACTAAGGACACAAACAAGCAAACTGAATCTTTCCATCCATGCTGGGCGCAGGCTGCCTCGCCAGGCTGAAATTGGGTCCCTACTGATGCGCAGGTCACACTGGCTCAGAGTGAAGAATGTCTGGATTACAAAGCGCCTCTGTGTCACACAACCAGAGAGTCATGGACCGCACATGGCTTTTGCTTTCCTTCAGAAGCCCACAGAGTGTGGTTTTATTTCTAGAAACAACCCTAACCGAGACACTCAACTGTTAGCATTCCATATGCAAGGACTCTTCTTCCATAAATAATATCCCTCTTATTGCCAAGGGGTCAGATTATTAAGTTTTGTGGGTTTGTTTTTTTTTTTACAGGAAATCCGCTTTCTTTGCACTTCAGGGATGGCATGAATGGCAGGCCAACTCTAAGTCTTTCCCCAGAAGGTAACCAAACTTCCTGCATTTCGCTACCACCCTCACGCTCTCGGAATTCACCTGTCTTTTCTAGATACCAGACCTAATTTTCTGGATTCCCATTAATATCAATTGTGATAACTGCAAATAAGAGGAATATTCCAAAATCCTTTCTGCTTTCCCATCTCCTATCACCCACAAATAAAACATCGTGAAGCACTGAGAGAAATCTCAAAATTTCATCTCTGCTGACCCGCCTGAAGTCACTTAGCATTTTGTTGTTTTTGTTTTCCGTTGGATGCATGCACAGGATCCCATCCCTGACGTACTAAATCAGAACCTCTGCTGAGAAACCCACTAGGAAACTGCATTTTTAAATTTTCCTGTGTGATCTTTCTGCACAGGAAGTCTGAGAGCACCAGCTCTAAATGTCAGTGACAGCAGGCATAATACTGATGAAAATTACAGCCAATATGGGTTAAATGTTTACTCCAGTGGTGAGCACAGAAGATATCTGATTTTTGGTGTAAATAAGAGGCGCAACCAGTCAGTGGGCTTTTTGATCTGCACTGTCCTCACAGATTGACCTAATGGCAGCCTCAATTGGAGGTGACAGAGACAAAACTAAAAATATTTTGGTCCCTGGCAACCACTTGCTTGTAATCTGCACTCAGTAAAATTTATAGGGACATCGAGGCTGCATACATTTTGATGATTCTTTCTCCCTAAAGCTGTGTGGGCTAGAGCTGAAATGAACTGCCTGCCACATTTTGAGGGGACATTCTTTCATCTCCTAGGGGTGGGATGCACTAACCCTGAATGGTTAAGGACAAGGTAAAAAAAATATTGGCTCATCATATTTCTTTGTGTTTAGGTCTCAGGCTTCCAGAGACATGGGAAGGAGACCTAGTCTTAAATCTGGCCTCATGTGCTAGGTGTCTCCAGCACTTTTCTTCCTTTCAGTTTCTAAAAACTGATACTTCATATGGAGTCTAAAACTCAGGAAGGAAATTTACCTCAAAACATCCCAAACAAGATCAACAGACTGTATCAATCATGAGAAAACTTTTCCTGCATGTGGGGTACATTGCAGCAACACATTATTCCACAGGAAAGCTATAGTGTATAGAGTTTTTGTGTCAATTGATTCTTCCATCACCGTCCTTCTCTATTTGTCTCTAAACTGTGCTTTTTTTACTTATTTTTTTGTCTCGGCTCTGATATTTGGCTCCATGACCAATCACTACTCTGTTTACCTGTCAGGCAGGAACCAGACACCAAATATCTGTACCACACAAGTTACCTAATTTAGGAGCTCAAGCCTTGACTACCTCAACGTTTGTGTGTGTGTATGAGAGGAGCTCTACAGTCTTGAGTGCTTGATTGAACTCAAGACCTTGCATTGAGCTATATCCCAAGCCCTTTTCATTTTGAAACAGGGTATTGCAAAGTTGCCCAGCCAGCACTCAAACCTGAGATTCTCTTGCTTTAGCCTCCCAAGTGCTGGGATTACAAGCATACTCCACCACACCTGGTGCTGGTGCTCTTTCTTTGTGGTCCTGATCTTGCTGCTTTTAAATGAAATATTTTCTCTGCCCTTTGCTGCCTCTGCAGTTCCCGGCTTCTATCTGTCTAAGGATATATCTAAGTTTATACTTAATCTAGTAGCATAATATTACTTATGAATAACTTAGTTATTTGAGAGCCTTTCTGTACAGTTTGAAATCTGTATTATATGTATTTTATTCATGTTTTCAAATAAATGTATTATTCAGAATTATTAATATTTAATTCCAAATACTTTCGAAAATCGATTTCTAATTTCTTAACTTTTAACTCTGAAATGGTTCAATTTTGATAAAATTTAGAGGCTTCAATTAGTTATAAAAATTGGACAAAAACTACACAGAAACTATTTATAGTAATCATTTTTTTTGACAGAGATCCCAAGGCAATCTAATAAAAGTAGTTTTATGTTTTAATAAATAAAAAGTAATAGGATATCCAGGAACAAAATAATGAACTTTCATCTTTTCCTTACACCATACACAAAAATTAACTAAATATCCATTATGATAATAAATGTAAACACTAAACTTATAAAACTTCCAGGAGAAAAATCTTCATGCCATTGGTTTGAGCAGAAATTTTCAATATGACTTCAAAAGTATGATTCGTGAAAAGAACAGATATACTGAAATTCATCAGAAAAGTTAAAGCATCATGCTTCAAAATATATTATAAAGAAAATCAAGACAAGCCATAAATTGCAAAGTACATTCTCAGATCATATAATTGGTAAAGAGATTACAAGGAGGTTTTACATTTCAATTATAATATATAAAATTAAAATTAGCCAAAAGCTCTTAATAACATTTCATCATAGAAGACAAACGGATGGTAGATAGCTACACAGATGTGTCGTATCATTGGTCATTAGGAAAGTATGAGTTAAGCCCGTATAGTATAACGTTGAACATCCAATAACATAGCTACAATAGAAAAAGACAGACGATACCACATTTTGAAAAAGATGCAGAGAAACAAGACTCCTGGTGGGAATATAAAATAATGCAGCCTTTTGGAAAATAGTTTGGCATTTTTCTTAAAAGATGAACCGTAAGCTTACAAAATTCAGCAATTCTACTACCAGGAATGTAGGCAATAGAAATGAAAATACATCTATGTGAAAATATGTACATGAGTGTTCACAGCAGCTGTTATTCATAATAGCTAAAAAGTGGAAACAATGCAAATAGCCATCAACCTTTAAGCATGAAAACAAAAAAGCAGTGTATCCATTTAAAGGAATATTATTCAGTGCTTGAAAAGATGCAGAGTAGAACGGGAACCTATAAACACTGGCTAATGGAGGATCCCAGTTGCAAACACTACATACACGATTTCATTTCCATCAGTCATCTAGCGCGAGTGGCACGGTGGGTTTTTCGTCTGCTGTTTTGTTTGGGCTTTGGTACGATTTTTGCAGCACTGGGATGAAACCCAAGGCCTGTACCTCGGAGCTGCATCCTCAGCCTTCTTGCATTTTACCTCAAGACAGTTCCTCGCCACAGTTGCCCCAGCTGGACCTCCAGATGGGTGCGTCCTTTCCCTCCCTGCTCCACACCAGTCCGTCCCTAAATCTACCTTCTAAATATCCACTGGGAGACCTCGCTCCTCTCTACTGAGGGGCCCTGTCTGCAGCAGTGGAGTCTGCTCTCCCCTGTCCTTCTCCGGGTCAGCCCGGCAGCCCTCCGGCAGGACATGCCCCTCCCCTCCCCCTCCCTCCCCTCCCCTCCCCCTCCCCGTCTCCCTCCTCCTTCTGGTTTTCCTCCTCCTCCTCCTCCTCCTCCTCCTCCTCCTCCTCCTCCTCCTCCTCCTCCTCAGCTCCCAGTGCTGCTCCGATCCTGCTGTTTTTCATGTAGCTGCAATCTACCTAATTCCTTTGAGATCCATGATAGCTAAGTATACACTGGCCTGATTCAGTAATGGACCTGCAGGGTTTCCCCATGGTGGGATTTTAGAAATGTATAGTTTTATACATTTTTTAAAAATTTAGTTGTGATCTCAGTATTATTCAACACAGTGATGTAATTTTTGAAGAAATCTTATCGCGAGCCTCAACTGCACTGGAAACATATGTTCAGAATAAGCAACAACCCTGGCCTAGCCCTTATTTCTTTTCTTTCTGAGCTACTGAGGATTGAATTCAGCATCTTCACACTAAGCCACACCCCTAGCCCTTTTAATTTTTTATTTTTAAACAGGGTCTCACTAAGCTGCCATATTGTTGAGATTGGGCTGGAACTTGTGATCCTCCTGCTTCAGCCTCCCAAGTGCTGGGATTATGAGTGCACCACCATGCCTGCTGGCCCTGTCCTGTACTTGCCATCACTGGGCTACTTTGAGGATCCTGTCAAGAACACACACACATTCAGGAGACAGTGTTTACACTGAGGAATGGTCTACGTACTACAATAAATGGAGATAGATAGGATGTGAAAGTATTTGAAAGGAATTCTAAAGCTCCATATGGGTAAGACATTTCTTTTTCATTTCTACAAGGTCTGTTACAAAAACCACTGAAGGGAAACTAAGGGTATATTTGTTTTAGTTCAGGAAGAACTTCATATCAGAAAGTGCTGAAAGAAAGAACAAGATAATTGTGAGAGCCAGCAAGTGGAAGTCTTGAAAGACATTCAAGGTTACAAAACACTTAATATGGCACAATATTGGCAAAAGTTTTCAATAGAATTCAATGAAAATATTAACTTAATAGACTAATAACCTTTCTTTGGGCCAAGAGAATATATGGTAAAATCAAAAAATGGTATCTAATTGCAAATCATTTGTTACATATGAAATAATCAGAAATATGGTCTATTAACATAATTCCAAGTTGCCTTAAGAAGTTAAGCTTTACCTAAAACATATCTATGGCAAGCTAACAATAAAGGCAAGTTTGTAAATGCCAAAACTGGAAACTTGTATATGCGATTTATAATTTAGCAGAAGTCAGAGAAGAATCCATCATTACCTTGGAGAATTAACCCAACTAAAATAAATATGGATTTTAACAGCCTGTTAGGTGTAAGAAAGCCTTTTCTGACTAATAAAAACTTAATAAATGAAGAAATGAACAAACAATACTTGAGGAGTTCTTATTATGAAGATAAATAATACAGAGAAAGAAAAATACTGATGCTATATTATGAACAAAATAGCAGTGATGCCAAAAGAAATTAGTGGTGAACAGATCCCACTTAAGGGGGTCTTAAAGGTAAGCAAAGGAGGAGGCTTTCGCGTAAAGAATAGGACAATGTAAAAAGCACTAAGAGTCAAGAAGGCGAAGAGCTGTGGGAGTTTGTAAAAAAGGAGAAAAGGTGTCGCTTTAAAGAAAACCAGGTCATCCCCTATGGCAAGGACCACCATGTCCCTCTTCATGGAGTCCTCCCATCCATCCTCCCAGAGAGATGGAACTGAGCCAGATTCCCCAACCCAAGTCTGCTGAGACTTCCAGTCTGCTGTTTGTTCCCTCTCAACATGAAGGAAGGAAGACACAAATTGGGTTAAAATTGCTGCCATTATGGGAAGAAGGGAGCCCCTGGGCTCTGTCCGGCTTTTCATAACCTCAGAAAATGAACAGTCAGGGCTCTTGCAGCTTGGGTTTTTAAAGGAAACTGGCCAATTACAGTTGACAAGTTCATGCATATGATAATCATTTCAGCCTCGCTGGCTAAGTAATCATCTCCCAAGTCACTCACTCCCCAGGTCCCAACAATACTTTCTGCTACACAACTTCAATTCCCAGATTATCAATGTGATGCCCCCATGGCTCATATTTCCTATTTATTGCTTCTCAACACCTGGTCATTTTTATCTGATGAACACCTCACCCTGGGGCTCCAAGCAGCGCATCAAAGTTAGTCATTTATACCCACAATTTATGAACTGTGTTACAGTTGCCACCGTAAAGAATTTGGATGTGATTCTAGAATTTTCTGTTCCCTTTGAGATTTATTTCAAGACACCTTGTGACCCTATAACTTTGAAAGGCCCCTATAAAAAAGAGTTTATTATTAGAGCTACAACAGCAGGGCGGCTTTCGTTATGGCCTTGGCAGTGGTGCTACGAGAGATTTCTCTTTTTAGCTCTGTCTGTGGACTAACCTCAGTTAAAATTTAACAAGTGCAAACTGAAGCTAGCAGGAAATTTGTGCTAACAAAATATCATTCCGAGTTTGTCTCTTCTGACATCAAGTAATAGCAAGTCCTACAAAAATAAACACCACACAAGCCTTGAGAGTTTTGCCATTTATTTGTATATTTAAAATTCATCCTAACTTCCCAAAGATCAGTGTAAAAAGTCCGTGGTATAGGATGATGATGAGGATTTGCCAAGTGTTTTGCATTTATAAAAATCATCTTTGGAAATACAGTAAACAATTGAATTGAAAATGAGCCGTGTCTGGTGCCTGTTGGATACTTACCTACCACATACATCTACTTCGCTCATTAAGTGACAGCAACATTCTAACTCCTCACCAAGATTTAGTCCCCACAACAGTGACAAGCCTTGGAGACGAACCCATACCAATGCTTGCATGTCTATAGGTTTGATCCTATTTTACCCAGAGTGAAGATACAGACCCTTTTCCATTCAACATGGAAGTGTAGTTTTCTTTTGCCCTTGGAATAGCAATAATGTCAATGGTGAACCATCCCAGGACAACAGGAAAATAAAAACAAAGAAAAAATATGGACAGATGTCTTGATCTGAAAAAAAATGTATTGTAATAAACATTTACAATTATGAGTCAAGAACTTGAGAGTTGGGTTAGCTTGCTGTGGCTGTGATAAAATACCTGTAGAGATGGGGCTGGGAATTTAGCTCAGTGGTTTGGCCGCCTGCTGTGCAAGCACAAGGACACAAGTTCAATCCCCCCCGGTACCCCCCCCCAAAAAAAACCTGTAGAGAGATTTGCCTTATGGTTTCAGAAGTTTCAGTCCAGGGTTACTTGACCCCCATTGCTTTGGGCCCACAGCAAAGCAGAACATCATGGTAGGGAACTTGTGGAAGAGAAACTTCATGGTTACCAGGAAGTAAAAAGAGAGAGGAAAGGGCTGGGTACAAAATGAACGCTTCAGGAACACATCCACCGGCCTGCTTCCCACAAGTCTGCCCCATTTTGTAAAGTTCCCACCATTATCCAATAGCCCATTGGCTGTAAATCCATAAATGGATTAATCCAGTCAGGAAGTTGAAGCTCTCATGATCCAATCACGCCCCAAAGGCCCCTCTTCTGAGCTCCACTTCCCTGGGGGACCAATCCTTCAACACGAGGGCCTTGGGAGGCATTGTGAACACAAACCACGACAATGACTTTGCACTCAGATAATCCCATGGAGGTGTTGGGAGAGACACCCTGTGCTCCACTCAGGATGCCTCAGGAAGGAAGAGGAGTCCTGACTCGCTGCTAACCTCAAAGTCATGCATCCCGAAAGTCCATGTAATCCACATATCCAGAGGTGACAGACTCTACCCTCGATGGGGACATTCCAAAGTGGAAGCAATTTGTTTCAGGGATCTGAGTTCTTTACAACAGTTGCTAAATTTTGTTTGTATTCTATCGGTGATAAGATTGGTTATAGATTAAGTGCTTCTTTCCCCTCCCCCCTCCAAAATGTACGTGTTGAACCCTAACCCATGAGATGGAATTGGAGGTGGGGCTTTAGGAATGTGACTGGGTCATGAGGCTGGGGCCCTCATCAATAACATGGTGTCCTTCTGAAAGCGGCTTCCACCAGCCACCACCTGAGGTCCCTGAAAACATGGGCTTCCCTGAACAGGAAGTGGGCCCTCCCTAGACACCAAATCTACCCTGGTTTTGGCGCCCTGCACCTCTCTCCACAAGTACAAGGGGGAAAAACGCCTGTCCTTTCCCAGCCATCTTGCTTGTGACAACTTGGTATAGCAGCCCAAGCTGACACAGATAAGACCTTATAGCATTTGAGACCACCACACCATGCAGCACTCTTCTATAACCATGCTCCTTGTATCTACTTACACCTGAGTTTGCGATCAAGTTCATTACCTATATTCTCTGTAGTGCACTAATCAGTAAGCAGCTAAGGTCAACATCACATGTACATTGTGTTTCTGCATCAGATTGCTGTGATGCATACTATTCCAATAAATGCCTCTTGTTTCTTCATTCAACACTGTTTGGTGGTGGCCCTGTGTAAGTCATGTTTCTTAGCCAGCATTAGAGAAAGAGTGCTGAGTGAGAACTTGTGGGTCTTGCTCTCGGGGAATGTATATCCTAATGAGCTAGACCAGAGAGGGAGCAAATTAACTGGTGCATCAACACATTCATTCACTCATTCATTTCTTCATTTAAAAATGAGACAAGTGAGCCCAGTATAGGGGCACATGTCTGCAATCCCAGTGGTCTGGGAGGCTGAGGCAGGAGCATTGTAAGTTTGAGTTTAGATGGGCAATATAGTGACTCAGTAAAACCCTATCTCAAAAAGGGGGGATGGCTCAGGATGTAGCTTAGTGCATTGAATCTGAAGTTCCTCATTGAGAAAAGAACAAAAGAAAGAAAATGAAGAAAGGAAGAGAGGGAGGGGAAGAAGAAAGAAAACCAAAAGAAAGGAAAGAAAAGAAAACTAGACAGCAGTGACAAGCACTGAGCAGGAAAAGCTGGAGTGAAGACTCTCTGGGGAGTCTTCTCCAAGCCCTGACTTCGAGAAGGAAGCTGCCACACAGGGACACCATGGGGCAGATGGCTTCTTCTACAAACACCTCCTGGTGAAGGTACTATCAGCAAAGTACAAAAGCCCAGCCCAACCCACCAGGGTGGTAGAAGGTCGGTCCCAAGCCCATGGCTGGAGGGAACTGGAGCTGCCAGGAACGGTGGGGAGCAGAGGACAGGCAGCGGAGGAGGGGGGAGGGGGACAGGAAGCCTTCCATGCTTTCCATGTGGAGAAAAGTGATTTTTACTTATAAATGGCAACCTGGACAACTGTGTAGATAATAGTCTAGGAGGTGGAAGAAGCCTATAAACAAAATAGTTAGAGGGCTCTGGCTGCCATCCAGGTGAGTGCAGAGAGCAACAATGTGGTGAGAGAGCAATGGCAGTGGGAGAATTAAAGGAATCCAGGGTGTGTTTTAGAAACACACACACACACACACACACTACCCAGGCTCTCCCAGAAACCAATCAGATGGTTAGACTGATGGATAGATAATCGAGATAGATAAATGAATGTAGAGATACATCAGAAGGAATTGGGACCAATCGCCACTCTCTGACAGTGGGCCCCAGGGGAGCCCACAGGCTGGACCCAGGAGCACCAATGCTGGGGTCTCCCCTAGGAAAGAACCAGGAGGATGTCCCAGCTGAGCCAGGCAGGCCTATGAATTCCCCCTTTCCACGGTTTTGTTGTGTCCAGGTCGTCACCTGATTGGATGAAGTCTACCCGGGATGGGGAGATATCTGTTATACTCAGTCTACTGGTTTCTGTGTTAATCTCACCCAGAAACCCTCAGGAGCGCACCGGGGTATTTAGGCAACTGCCATCCAGTGAAGTTGCCATATAAAATTAACCATTGCAACCTGTGTACTGAGGAACTGGGGCAGAGCTGGGTTTAAAGAAAGGTGCCTTAGAATTAAAACTATGGTTTTCCTATCGTGTTTCCCTGATTTCCTTAGTGATGAACCAACACCTCTTGGAAAATAAAGGCAAAGCACGAAGCCCAGTGTTCTCTGTCAGAGGGGCAGTGAGTCGGCTCAATCGACAGTGGATGGGAAGGGGCCACAGAGAGAAGAGCTTGGAATCCCAGACGCCGATGCTGTAACACACACTGGCTCAGCAGTCTGATTGATGCTCTCCTGAGACTTCCCCCTGCTGACCATTCATCTTTGTCCTTTGTTTTCACAAGAGAACTTCTAATTCCTAGCCCACCTCCTGTACATTGCTTTATATGTGAAAGCCAACCACAGACCCGCACGGCAAAGTCCTGGTTTCCCGTACACAGATCTGAGTGAAGTTTTCAGTGTGACTTGGAAACCCCAGTAAGTAATCAGGACAAGATGCAAAACCACTTTAAATGGAATTTCACTACTGAATTAAGAGATCTTGGCTTTTCTGCTTTTGCAGTCGAGTCTTTGTCAAGTTTCAAACAATTTCAGAAAGAAAGTCCTTTTCGAGGCCTGAAAGCTCGAGCCAAATCTTACCCAAGATTGTCAGGTGCCTCTCATATTCAGAGACATGCTTGGAATTGGTGTCTGAGCAGAATAAATGCGAGGTGATAGGAAACAGGAAGCAGCTGTTTGGAACGGAATGGGGTCTAGGATGGAAGGAGAAGGGAGGGTGGGAAAGAAGTGGGGATTGGGAAGTAAAATGACGATGATGCAATAAGCTTACCTACCAATTCCCCAAGATGAACCAAATGTTTAGGTATTGAAAAAAAGCTAATAAAAAGGGAATAAAAACATTATGTATCTGAGTCTGTGATCACAGTGGTTTCATCTTTCCTGTGGCTGAAGATGAATATGCAAGCAAACAGAAATGGTTTGGGGAAGAAGAATAAATGACATGTGTGAGTGTGTGTGTGTAATATGCATTTTGTTTGCCTTTATTTTATTTTTTAGCATTATCTCTTTGGACCTGTGAAAGTGGTTGAGATACCAGAGCACCTGGTTTAAGCTCTGTTCCCACCACTTCATTATGTGATTTGGGCCCAAATCCTTTGTAAAGTTAAATGTTCAAAGATTTCATTCTGAGATTTTCCAATTGAACAGGTTTATAAATGTGAGCTGTTTACTGCACCCTGCATGGCATAGGAACTTCCTGTACATCACGGCAGTAACCCTTCCAGCAGTGCCTGTACATGCATTCGTATTTCCACTCTGCTCCACTGGGAAGGGCCAGAGCTGCCATGGGCACATCGGTGATGTGAAAGCCAGGGTTCTTCAAATGGTATACCCCAAATAATGAATTTAAGTCACACATAAGCTGGGGAAATACACACTTAATAAAATTAGGCCAGATAAAAACAGTTGAAAAGTGATATTTTAAAATTAGTTGTTTTTCATAAAATTGAAGACCCATTGTGTTCAATTAGCTTCAAATCAGTCTTTTGCGATAATATGGAGGGGGTAAGTTTTCTGTTACTCTAACTTTTAAATGTGTTTGAGTCTATAAACTAATAAAAAAATGTCAAGAAAAACAGACAAGTTCATGGTTTTGGTTTACTACTTTCTGCATGGCTTTAGATTCTTTTCCTTGTAATTTCACTGCTCCATAAATCCTAAAATGCACTTCCTTAGAAAAAGAAGATATAATCTAGTTATTCAAAAGGACATTTATTTGATTGTCATTGGCTGGGACTGGTTTAGAGTATGTTTACACTGGTTTGCAAAGAGAGTTTGAAATTACATCCTCCCAATCAAATGACTAATTAGTCCTCATAGTCTAGGAGCATTTGCACAATGAATCGCCACAAAAGAATGAATAAGATGGACTAAAGTAACATTTTTAAAAGTCAAGTAACCTGAGAGAATGGGCCAGTGCTCTACAGGGGGTGGGGGGGCAATTGGTTTTACCGTGTTTAGATCAGTTAGTACACTAATTTCATAAAAGAATAAAAGCAAGTCAATAGATCCATCAGAGGACTCCTCATGAAATTAATCGAAGTTTACAAAACATATACCAAAGTCCAGAAATGCAGTTTTTGGTGTGAGGGAGGGAGGAACTGAATAAAGTTTTAGATAAGACTTCTAGGCTACCATTAGTAATAAGGGCAAGACAGAGAAGCATTTAAATGGAATTTACCTACTGAATTAAAGGGCACATTTTTTTTCTTTTTAATTTAATCTGTGTGATTCAAGATTTAAAACTGTTAAGAATGAAAAATCTCCTGGAGGCCTGAAAACTCCAAGTAAATGCTAGTTTAGATCACCCTCCACCCCTTGCATTTAGAGACTAAGTTAGAATTTATGGACTTCAGTCCAGGAGCGAACAGATTTTACCCCTCAGTAGGGTCAAGCCATAAATGAGACCACATCAGCTGATTTCAGCCTCTAAATAGAAGTCTTATGTTCAGCCTAAAAATAGCTCATTCATATGCAGTGCAAAAGATCCTGGATCCTGAAATGAAT
Organism: Heterocephalus glaber; assembly: GCF_053883595.1. NCBI lineage: Eukaryota > Metazoa > Chordata > Mammalia > Rodentia > Bathyergidae > Heterocephalus > Heterocephalus glaber. The sequence continues at coordinate 12,588,320 of NW_028258381.1, forward strand.
TTTCAATTGTCCCTTTTGGAGTGGAATGACTTTGTGTTTTAATTTGTTCCTTGTTCCACGTGGTGATGTACAGGGAAACATTCTTTGTATTTAACTCTTTTTGGAAATGACACTTGTATTTATTTTATGCAAAGAAAAAGTATTTTCAATATTTTGAATGGACCCTCCAAAAAGAATTTAGAAAATCATGAAGGCATTTATTTATGGGTTTCACTGTATAAGTTTATTCTTCAGAGTAATCATCGACCAATTTAGTGTTTATCTGCCTCAGTGACCAGTGTTGTTGAACAGGAAAAAAGAAATTGATGATTCTGGCTTGCTGAAGTGAAACATAAAATAAGTTGGAGTTTAGAGACCATTCATATTTTAATGGCCTCCTGGAAGAACGCTCTCTGGAATACCAAGCCCTTCCAGCAGATGTTACCCTGGAAGGAAGCTATTCTCGTCGCCACGTTGGCAGCAGTCTCTCGGTCCTGAGCCATCAGCAGTATGGCCCTTGTTTGTCTGAGTGCATCAGCTTAAGTTTTGAAACACACATTGTGCTTAGATTAAAAAGGACTGTGGCTGCTTAGTGAGATTCATTCTTAACAATTGCTCAATGGCCCACATCTCTTAATGCCAGCAGGGGCAGGCTAGCCCCTGCTCTGGCTCCGACAACTGCTAGGTCACTTCCTTCCTGAGACTGCTGGCCTGTGACATGGACCCCACTCTCCACGGGACCAGGCACGGTGCTGCGACACAACCTTCAGTCCCTGCCCGAGCTGAGGATCTCAGATCTCTGGCCTTCGAGTGGGGTCCGGGCCAGTGTGTGGCCACAGTGGAGCCCCCTTTGCTTAGGCTCATCTGAGCAAACTGTTCGTGCAGCAGGGCCCATGGAGGAAGCAGGAAAGGACAACTGAGAGCTGAGAATCATGAGCTCCTCCTTTAATCCAATCTTCCTGCCTTTGTGATTTGAGCAAAATGAAACACAGGAGCACAAGAGATCTTGGTCTCAGACTGGTTCCAGATGACAGCCCGGAGCTGACAGACTGGCTGTGTGGGCTTCATCTAGTGAACGCACCTTCCAAAGCTGCAGCTGTCCTCCCTGTGCCTCACAGCAATAAGGAATGCTGGGCAGATTATGTTTGTTTGTTTTGCTACTGGAGATTGAACCTAGGGCCTTTGCACTGAGCTACAGGCCCAACCATTTCCCTTATTTATTGATTGATTTGTTTGTTTATTTTTATTTGGGGGCAGGTTCTTGCTGAATTGAAAAATTGACCAGGCTGGGCATGAACTTCTGACCCTCCTGCTTCAGCCTCCCATAGTACTGGGATGACAGGTGTGAGGCATTGTGCCTGGCTAGAAATGCTGGGGCTTTAAAGGGAGATCCCGCCCCACCACCACCACCACCACCACCAGGGACAGCTGCTCAGGAGAGCGGAAGGGAAGAAGATAGGGAGAGATGGGAGCCTCCGTGGACGCTGTAACTAGCTGGGCCCAAGGACATGGGCAGGAGCTGCCAGGAATCAGACCTCTCGCAGCACACCCCGTCTCATGCTGGGTCTGACAGTCGCAGAGGAGAAGAGAGCAACTTGGCCAAGGTCACAGAACCAAGAATTTTGAAAGTCGGGACTCACAGTTGGATGCATCTGTTTATCTGGTGATTTCTCCAGCAGGTGGGCTGGGCTCCAGGGGCCAGGGGAGAGGAAGGGACTGAGACAGGACACTGCACATCAGAGGGCCAGTGAGGCTCAGGTGGACTGGGGCCAGCACGCTCCTCCCCGGTAAGCCACATTCCACAGAATGAGTGCAAAGCACACTGGCCACAGGGTCCAGGTGAGCGGCAGGCTGAGAGCCGGCCGGGGACAGCAGGGCTTCAGGAGCACAGGCTGGGGGAGAAATCCCCAGTGACTCCATCTCCACCCATTCACCATAGCCGCACCCACCTTCCCCGAGACCACGAGTGTGCCTTCCCTGCCTCTGCCTCCCCGACACTCCTGGCTTTCTGGAGGAAGCAGTGGGGAGAAACGTGGGCTTTGGCTATGTGGATTGGGCCAGTGAACGCTCGCTGTGCAGCTTAGGAAAGAGGTCATGGTCGGTGCAGGTAGGAGGTAAACAGGGCTTCAGTGCACAAACTGAACTCTGGCTGGCGCCGTTAGCAGAGGTGAGCATGATTTTTCCTGCTAGGGAGTTCACACCTCCTGACCATCAGCACTAACGTCATCACGAAGTGCTGGCCGGGGAGGAACGAGGCTCTGCTGTCAGGGCTGCACCGGGGGACGTGGCATTGTGTTGGGGAGACCACTGCAGAGTTGCCACAGCACCACTGTACCGTCGGGAAATAGAGGACAAGCTGGAAAGGCCACACCCCATTACTGGATAAAGTCACAGCGGAGGCCTGGCTAAAAATACAGAAACAAAAGCAACAAAAAGGAGCGTTCTGAGTGGTGAGTACCAAGCCTAATGCTGCTGTGTTAGACCATCCCCGGAGGAGAAAACCTGGAAGCATCTAATCCACGTTCTTCAGGAGAGGAAAAACAATTTGCTATCAAATGAGAACAATCAGAAAGGAGGAAAAATGACTTTCAGGTGGGAAACACGATGATTAAAATTTCAAAAGCCAGAATCAATAACACTGAACAGGAAGGAAGCTAAATATCATGTGTAGGAGAGGTTTTCCTCGACCTAGGGGTAAGAGTGCTAACAGGTGAAGGCTGAATACGACAGTAAGTCCCGCAAGCCAGAGGTCTCGGAGGGAGAAAATGGAAACAGCTGGATGTTTGGATGTTGTTACGTGTGTTTGTGTGTGTGTGTGTGTGTGTGTGTATGTGTGTGGGGGGGTGTGGGGGGGTCTGGGTGTGTGTGCGCTGTGCCCAACCAGAAGGAGAAAGGTAACAACAGTTAATGTCATGGAATCCAGAGAAAGTACCGTCTTGGACAGTGGAAAGTTTTTAAAGGGGAAAAATAAAAATGCAGAGAAATTGGTATCCAGACTTGCCCAGGTACATATTCTGATTTTTCCAAAATAAAGGGAAGCATTATAAAATGTATGTAGAGCTGGAGAGAGGGGGCCAAACCTATAATCCCAGCACCTGGGAGGCCAAGGCAGGAGGATTATCAATTGGAACCCAGCCTCTTGACTTAATAGTGACTAAGTGTCTCAAATTAAAAGGGAATTTATTTTTTTTAATTCATTAATTTTACTGGTACATTTTAGGTATACAGTATGATGACATTCATCATTGGGAATTTATACCATTACATGATGTATTTTGGCTCTTATTTTTTCCCCCATTCCCCTGCCCTCCCTTCAACCCCTCCACTCCTCCCTATTTACAAAGACTTTGTTTCCACTTTTTCCTTTTCTCTTATTTATTCCTTTCCCCTACCCCTACCTCTCTCACTTCCCCTTCCCTTTTGGGCCTTTTCTTCCTATTTCACATTATCTACTGTACATTTTGATCCTTATTTACACCTTCAGTCTCTCACACCAGAAGAAACTATTTGGTATTTACACATGTGTGTATTTCACTATTTATTCACTTTAAGAGTATCGCCTCAATGTGCATCCATTTAGCTGTAAATGTCTCTAGTTTCTCATGCTTTTTTTTTCTTAAGTTCTTTTATTGGTACATTTTAGGTATACAATACATTTACATTTATCTTTGGGTGCTTGTACCTGTACATGATGTATCTTGGTTCTTATTTTTTCCCCATTCCCTGTGCACCCTTCACCCCTAAACCCTTCCCCTATTTACATACTTCATTTCCATTTTTTTTCTTTTCTCATAATTTTTCCTTTCCATTCTTTCCTTTCCCCTTCCCCTCCCACCACCCCTACCTCTTTGGACCTTTTCCAATTTCAAAGTATCAATTATTAGTTATTAATCTTTTTAGTCCTTATTTACACTCTCAGTTTCTCACACTAGAGAAACTATTCGGTATTTACACATGTGTGTCTTATTTATTTTTAAAAGGGAATTTAAAAGGGCTGAAGATATAACTCACTCCTAAGTCCCTGAGTTCAATTCCCAGTACTGCCTCTCACAAAAATGTCAGAAAAAATTGCCTGAGAACTAGGGGAATGCATATTTCCAGCTAGCTCTGTATCTGCAGCCACACGCCAACTCTTTTCTCCCTGTCAGCCCTTTCTCTGAACCTAATCCAGACTGCAGTAGAGCCACCTATGGGAAGAGGAGAGGGGTCCTTGTCTTACTGCAGTTTTACCTTGATTCCTGGGACTTTCCTCAGATCCCTGCCTCCTTAATATTTGGGCTACATAAGCACTCAGTTTACCACCATGTAAAGCTACAGAATTTTGGACGTTTCTTTCCATTTCATTTCTGCTTACAAAATAAGCCAGTGATCAGTTTTTCCCCAACCTTCTCTCCCTCTCCTCTCTCTCTCTCTCCTCCTCCCTCCCTCCCCCCTCCTCCCTGTTCTTACCATGAAAAATACAATTTGTAGCAACCAATACACAGTAAAAATGTTCCATTATCAAACTTCTGCTATAGTTACAATTCCAGGCAACAATTTCCAAGCCTTGGAAGGTGATAGCTTTACCAAAGATTGTTTTGCTGCCCAGCATGGATCTCAGTTGTTTATATCTCCTAGAAGATTTCTCATCACATGCCACCCAGACGTGATGCTAAGGCTTTGTTTTATGTCTGTCTTACTTTTGGATACACAGGCTTTTTAGGAGAGAATTTGGAGAGCTACAGAGGTATAAACATGGAGTCTGGTTTTAGAGGCAGCTTTTTGTGGCTGGAATGCCAATGGTGCCAATTTTCATTATCTGGAAAAGCTTATAGAAGTTATACACACTCCTTTCTTTTCTGTAAAAACATATTGCCTTGAGGAGGAAATAATTGGCTACTTCTAAAGTCTGTGTTATGTCAACTAAACATGCCACCATAGTTACACTGAGCCCAGATATCTTGTGCATGGATTGTGTATTACATTTGTAGGTCTTGGATTTTTGTGCTCCAACAGCTTTGTCCTTTTGTGGCTGTCTTAGTCACTATTCTCATTGCTGAGACAAAATACCCAACACTGAAAGTTAAAGGAGGAAAGGTTTATTTTGGCTCACAGTTTGTGAGGTTTCAGTTCATAGTTGGCTGGCTCCAAGCCAGGGTGACATGGCAGAGGAGAAACAGTCCACGGCAGGTAGGCACGAAGCAGCAGAAACAGTAGGGAGATTCCCTTTCCCTTTTATCCCATCAAGGTTACAGGCATTTTGGGTGGTGCCACCCACACCCAGGGTAGGTCTTCCTGATATCCACACCCATAACTATGCTAAACCAATCAGTGGATTAATTAAGTACCACAGGCCCTTAGATCCAGCCAGCTTTGATAAGCCCCACCTATGAGCACATGAGACTTTGAGGGCACATCTAGATACAAGCTATAGCAGTGTCCTTAGAATAACACACAACATATTGTGGTGTTACCTGGACCCTACAATAAAATAGAAGCTTGCATTAACAATTATTCTGAAAGCAGACAAATTCTAGGATTTATTAAGAGGCCTGAGATGAGGTACACTGTTATAAAAAACTGTTTCCTTAAATTGTTTATTGCTAAGAAAAATACATAATATATTTTTTTGTTTATTTATTTTCGTGAGACAGAGTCTCACTACACAGTCCAGGCCAGCCTTAAACGCTCAGTCCTCCAACCTCAGTCTCCAGAGTTCTGGGGCCACAGGCATGTCTACCACATCTGGCTCTAACACATACAATGTTTCCTTTTGTCCTGAAGAAAATGGGGAACACGAGTTAGAGGAAGGGGTAATAGAGGAGGGGAAGGGGAAGTAAGAATTAAAATGTGCTACGTGCAGGTACCAACCCCCACAATGAACCTGATCATTGTCTATTAATAAAATACAAATTAAAGACAAGGGCTTTTTCTGAGTCAATGGATTCTGATCTTTGATACTAAACTCACTCAGGGTCTTGAAAGATAGAGCAATTTCTTGGGAAGCTCTTATTGGGTCCAAGTCCTCATTCTCCAGTGTCTGGTCCACCTGGGGTCTCCTCTCCGGGGTCCATTCCAGCCTGTGTCCTGTGGGAACCCAGGGGCCATGCTGGGGAGGAGGGGAGGCAGGGTACGTGACTTGGGCCTCTGTTCCTCACAGCATGGAGAAGCTTAAGAGCTCAGTTTTCTAAAAACACAAAAGTGAAGACTTGATTGAGGCCCTTCTGGGAACCCAGAGATGGGATGTATAATTGCTGGATGTACTCTGTGCAGTGGAGCCCCAAAAATGTGAACCTGGGAGGCAGGTGGGGCAAGGGGCTGACGGAGCGGAGGGGTTAAAGTACATTATGTGGACGGGAATCTGCCAAGACAAAACCCATTAACCTCTATAACGGATAGGCACTGACTAAAAGAAAGATGTGAAAAAATGCAGTTCATTTACTTTCAGATTTAATTTGCTCAGTTCCTTGTATCTAACCAGCTCTCTGTTTGACTGCATAACATGTTTTTAAATCATGAAACTGATTGGAACTTCCAAACTTTTGAAGAAGAAAACACATAAGGTCAGCAGTGAGCCCCAGCCCGGAACAGTGGCAGGCTGGGCCGGAACCGCCCAAACCCAAATTCCAGGGACATTGCCGGGCCCGGGGAGTAGCTGTGCTGTGTTTGTAACAAAATGGGAATATTTATACATAGTGTTCTGCAAAATATTTTCCTTCAAGTGCCAGATAAAAGCCAGAGCAATCGGGAAGCAACAGCTACACCGGCTAGACCTGGTGACATCAGCCACGGTGGCTGTGGACAGGAAGCCCAGAACCCCCAGGGAGCGTGCTTCCCTCCTTTGATGGTCAGTGCCCATTGACTTCACAAAATATCGGGTTTGAGTGCATATAAAACATTTCGACCCCATCCACCCCATCACCGTCCCTGTCCCTTACCCTTCCCCCAAAGGCGCTCCACAGGCTGACATCAGCAGTTCTGGGGAGAAATTTCTGTCGAACTGGTCAATGCCAAGGTCAAAGCTAAACCACTACTACTGGAACATCGTTGAGTGTGTGAAATCAAGAACATGCAAGACGTGGTGTTTCTCTGCATTTTCTTCTCTCAGGTCAGGCTATAACATAGAACTCCATGAGACTGTAGCATTTTGGGAAGCTGAGGCAGGAGAATATCAAATTCAAGCTCAGGCTACACAACATAGTGACTTAGTGAGACCCTGTCTCAAAATTTTTTTTAAAAATGTATATATAATTTCAAATGTAAAAGGAGTCTAGGAATGTAGCTTAGGTTCAATCCTCCGTACCTGTTCCTCCAAGAAAAGATCCTAGCATTTTTAGGCAAATGGAATTGGAGAGTGGGTGGCACTTCAGGGAGCCCAGGCTCTGGCTGTCTCCAGGCGGGGCGTAGGTGCCTGCTCACCTGAGGGTGACACTGCCCTTTGCAGGTGCCTGTGTCACGCAGGCCATGCGAGTCACACTGCCGAGAGAGAGAGAGAGAGAGAGAGACAGAGAGAGAGAGATCGAGGTGTTCTTGCTCTTACAGGGGCATGGAGGACGGCAGGCAGCCCAGCCCTTTGCACCGTGTGCATACGGAGCATCCTGGGGTGGCTCCTGGGCCCCCAACCTGGGCTCAGCTTCCTCAGGGCCACCAGGGCTCCCCCACCCTGCAGGGCACCCCGGAATGGCCTCACTGCCCTTTCCTACAAACTGTTCCCCACACTTCCCCACTCCCAGGACTTCTTCCCTACCACGCTAGCTACTTGTTCTTCCTTTGTAGTGTTCATAGGACACATTTAATTCTTTTAAAAATTTTACAGCACTGGGGAATGGACCCAGGGCCTTTGCACTGAGCTACATCCCTAGCCTCTTTTTTTTTTTTTCATGTTGAGACAGGGTCTCCCTAAGTCACTAAATGGCCCAGGCTGGTCTGGAGCTTGCAATCCTTCTGTCTCAGCCTCCCAGAGTGCTGGGATGACAGGTGCATGCCACCACATGTAACTCTTAATGACCAAATCGAAAGGAACAGGCAGACTCGGTGATTTTCCTTTCTTCCTGCAGGTATTCAGGATGCAAAGGGTTCCATACTGACACGTTCCACGTCCACTCTTCTGGGACGTTTGCTCTAATCATGTCCTCCAGGCTGCAAGGGGCCAGATGGTCCACAGCCACAGCTGGGACCCCTGCCCCCGGAAAGGCTCTGGTTCCAAGCAGGAAGGAAGGGTTCCAGGCACAGATTCCTCTGCAATGGGCATTGTGCTTGGCCTCTTCCTTCAGGTGGGTGCAGCCGGCTCGCCTTTCACAGACTTCTCTTCTGCACATCAGCTCTACCCGGCCCACTGTTGTCCAGAAGCACAGTGCGGACAGAGGGATGTCTTTTGAGAGCAAGACAGACAGACCATAGACAGCCGAGCACGTTTTCACAAGAGTTACTAGGGTTTATTTATTTGCTTGCTTATTTCTTTATTTACTTTTGTGGTCCTGGGGATTGAACTTGGGGCCTCCACACTGAGCCACATCCATAACACCTTTTCTGTTTTTTAACTTTTGGGACAGGGTCTCCCCAAGTTATTAATTTGCTCAGATTGGGTTTAAACTTGAGAGCCAACTGCTTCAGCTTCCCAGAATGCTGGCATTACAGGGCCACTATACCCAGCTTTCCTTTATTTTATTTCATTTGCTGTTGTTAATCTCTTAGCGTGCCTAACATATAAACCAAATACACATGTGCTGTTGGCAGCACGTATGACATCTACAGGGAAGGGGTCATCGGAGGGCCATGTGTATGTGGTCTGAGCATCCCCTGGGGTGTCAGGTGGACCCCACACTGCACTAGGAGGACAGTGACACCCCGCTGCTCACTTTCTTTGCTCTTCACTGACTGAATGAAGCTCAAGGCTGGGCGGACTGGCTGTCCGAGCCTCCCTTTGTCAGAAGCTCAGAGGATGAAGCAAACACAGCTGGGAGCTGAGCCCAAGGCTGCGCCTGCCACAGTCTCGGCCCGCAAATCTGCTTCTCCTGCCGGGTCCAGGTCAGCTCGGGGAAGAACCACGCCATCCCGGCTTCCAACTCTGCAGGGACTGATTTCCTTCTTGGGACACTAGGAATTCCAAGCCCAAACTCTGCCCACCACCCTCTGAACGTCCTCTTGGTGGCACTAGGACCCATGCCTCAGCATTGTTGCTGCACAGACCCCTGATTGCCCCCTCCTTGCCAGTTGCTCATTTTGGCCACCTGTTGGTCCCTACTCCTGTCCCCTCCTTTTTCCTTTGTCCTGACTCAGAATCCTCAGGCTCCTGGACTGCCCTGAGACCCAGCCAGCTACCTACAAGCCCCGAAATCATGAGCCCGGCTGGGACCTTGAATGTCCCAGGCACCAAGGAAGTTCTTCAGGTGGGTGCTCAAAAGCATGCAAAGATGAGGCTTCTTGCTCCCCTTGTTGAGGCCTGCCCTGCCCAGAGCCTAGTTCCTCACACCCCCTGTAAATGCAGGCCTGGGCGCCCCGTTGTGGAAGCAGTGACTCCACTCTGCTCTTCCCGAGGACTGCAGCCGGCCTCACCATGACCCCCACTTTGGTCTGTTCTTTCTTGGGATCCCAGCCAGCCCCACCTCCAGAGGGTCACACACACTGCTGCTGCAAAGTCTCCTGCCACCACTTTGGGGCGATTCCAGCCAGGGAGTCAGCCACAGTGGCCACTGCCTGGGCACTGAGGACTGTCCCTGACGCACATGGGAGTGCAGAGTGGAACAGTGTGGGGATGCTGGGAGTGGATCAGAGCATTCCTGCCCTCCTGCTTCTACACTGCACAAGCCCCAGGTGAAGGGACCGCCTCTGATACCTGCACCAGGAGAGACTGGAACTGTTGTTTGTAAATACGACAGGAAGCTCCCAGCCTCCTGCATGTTCTAAATCAAACAGTCAAATAGAAAGATCGATTACTTCCATTGTAGATCATTCGTCTGTTCCTCCTTCCCTGGGCTTTCCCAAGGCCGGATTATCTGTGCTGCTTCTGTCTGATCATTAGGCTCAGAAAGTCTAAGATGCAGCCCTCATTTGACTTCATTAAATGGAATACTGTGCGATGCAGCCAATACATTAAATGCCAACTTCAGTGGATAAAGTAAATAATGTTAATGTGGAAGGGTAATCAATGGTTCCTCACATAATATGCAAGCACACAACCAAGTATCTGATCTCCCCTCCCTGTGGGCTTAATTAGCATTCCTGCATAATTAAATAACCATGGCTGGATGGCTTGAAAAAATGAAGTGTTCTTGAAATTAAAAACCGTATTTATACCATGACATTTGTTTATGGTAAATATTGAACATTGTTTTTGAAAAATTACAGTTTTAGGACATGCATTGTTTTGAAATTGCATCCCTGCTTTCATCAGAACATCAGCTGCTTTTTGTCAAGGGAACCCCAGCCCCTCAGTGTCCCCAGGCTCCAGGGGCCTTGGAGGAGGGCCTTGCCTCTCACATCTGGATTAACCTGGAGGCCGGTGTGCCTCCCTCCTCCAGTTACTGTGTGTGTTTCCATTCCTCACCACTGCCCAAGTCTGAAAGGTTCAGCAGGCTCCGGGCATGGGCAACTCCTGAGTTCTGAACAGCACGCCATTTGCAGTCCATGGAGACATCTCCCTGCGTGCTGCTCCCCGCTTTCCCCTGAGCATCCACCCTCCCTGAGCCACCCCCCCCACGGTCCATGGCTGTGCTGGTTATCAGCTCTCTCCTTGGGTGTGGCAGTGCTTCTGTTGGCAGAGCGTTATATTACTTAATAAAGGCCCCAAAGCACAAAGCAACAGTACTTTTATTATCTACCTACAGTTGTTTTGTTTAATTATTATTGTTAACCTTGTACTCTGTAATATGCTTTAGATTGGGAATGTCCCCCAAAATCTCGAGTTGGGGCTTTGGGAGGTGACTGATTGGATCATGGGGGGCTGTACTCACCAGTGGATTAACCTGGAGATGAACCCATAGGTAGCTGCTGTTAGGAGGGGTCTGGGAAGATGTGGAAGAGGCAGGCCCCTGTGGGTGTGGCCTGGAAAGGTGTACCTCCCTCTTGGGCTCCTTCTTCTCTCTCTGCTTCTAGGCTGCTCTACCCTAGGCACATTTTCCTCCACAGACCCCTCTTTCATGCTGTTTCTGCCCCAGAGCCAGCCAAGGACGGAAACCACGAGCCAAAATAACCCTCTCCTCCTTTGACTTGTGTGTGTTCAGGGAGTGAAGAGCAACTGAGACACTGTCTAATTTATAAGATAAAATTTATCTAGGTGTGTAGGTATATGAATAACAGGGCTTGGTACTAGTCAGAGGTAGTGGCACACACTTACAATTCCACTGCTCGGGGAAGCTGAGGCAGGAGGATCACAAGTTCTGGCCCAGCCTGGGCAATTTAGTGAGACTCTTTCTTTAAAAATAACAGCAACAATAGGGTCTGGTATGATCTGGGGTTTTATGCATCCACAGGGGTCTTGAAATATATGCCCAGTGAATAAGGAGGGAATACTGTATTTAGGGATTTTTTTTTTGTTTCTATTAATTTACTGAATTTGTAGAAGTTCCCTGACTGTAAAATTTCTTCTAAAGTCTCTTAACATTTCTTTTTGTTTTCAGAGATATTACTTAGTCCAAATTATTCTACATCTTTCGCACCATTTCTGTGGGCTTTGGAGAGGGCAGCTTTAGCCGCAAATGATAGTATTTGGAGTTCCAAGTAAGCAGGTGCCTCCTCTCAGCAGAAGGAAGCACAAGGAGGTATTTCTCACTAAAGTACCAGGCCAAAGGGAGCCACCACGTTGCTATGGAAACGTGTCTAGAGCAGAGTTGTCCCATGAATCTTCCTATTCCTGTAAGGAAGGGTGCTTGCCTCCCTGTTCGAAACCTCCATGTGGCTCTCGAGGGATTTGAATGAGACTTGGGTGACCAGGAAGCATTTTCCCATTACTCTCATTGTGTAAAAAGTCATCCAGGGTCAGTGGCTTCCACACAGGACAGCAGCGTTCTGGAAACTCAAGTCTGAGCAACACAGAATGTTCCCTTATGATGGGGACAATGCAGGATTCACTCGGGGCTTAGCGCTCTGCATATTTACCCAGTCATCACCTCTTCCTCTGCCCCGCCCACCGGGGCACAAGGGGAAAGAGGGTTCAGGTAGATGGCTGGGGGCTGCCCATCTTCTGCAGGCATTAGCTGAGAACCCTCCTGTGCTTCCTGAGTTCCTCGCAGCTCAGTTTAAGGCTCTCAAGCCCACAGAGGACCCACAGAAGAAAATTCCTGCTACGCTGGACCTGCCTGCCCTGCGGCAGCCTGCTGAGTTTCTAGCTGTCAGATTGCCCTTGGCCAGCCCACGGGCTCCGGTGCAGCAGGCAGCGGTCAGCAGAACCACTACCCCCCAAAACCTGGAGATCCCTTGGTGTGGGCTGGTAAATTGCTTCTGACCCAAACCACTCCACATGCCTGTGGGCTCTGCAGTCCCGGCCTCCATTCTGGATGCCAGTCAGTGCCCCCTCTGACTGGGGCTGCCCTCTGCTCTGACACTGCTCTGGACTTCTGCGTCACTCTTGTCTGCTCCCCAGTGACCTGCCAGGGATACCCGGGGGAGCCTCCTGGCCAGCTCCTCCTCCCTACTGGACCCCTGTCTTTCTAAGTAGTCAGGACCTCATGCTCTGGTCTCAGGGCTTAGCCTGTCCTGGCTAAGGAATCACATCTCTGCTGCGAGGTGTTTATTTCCTTAAGAAATATCACTATACTTCAACCACTGTGACAACTTCCTGAGCAGATCCTAAGTAGTTTTGTAAAAAAATTGCAGACAGCTGAAAGGAATCTGCACTATTTTATTCTTTATCTCCCGTTTGTCCAATATTTGCCTATGATTTGGGATGGACTGGGGCCCCCACTTTAATAACCACAATAGATAGGCTGAATACATACCAAGTCTTGGAGTTTTTTGAGTAATTTTCAGACCCTTCAAAATGACCATGCCTTTCCAACTATCAATTCTACCTTATGAATTCCTAGAAAGTTAGTGTGTCCAATAGCAATATTTTTTACAATAATAAAAATCAGAAAAATCTAAATGCACAATGTTAAGAAAATGTACCTGCAAATTATGTTTAATACTTACCAGTGGATACTATATATTCATTACATGACACCTAAATACATTTTAATGCCATAAGAAATGAGCTTTATTGGGTAAAATCAGGATGAGGCAGTTTTTAAAAGGCTTGGAAAATCTTAAAAATAGAGCGGTTTCTCTCAGATAAAGGGATCGTAGGCCAGGTGTTTCTTCTGCATGTGTTTTTGTGCTTTCCAAATAATTATAAGATAAACATTCAAATTTTTACATAGGAAAACATATCTGAATCCAGATGGATATTTGTGCGTGCGTACATGTAAGTATCTTGCAAGGACACGACAGCCAACAGCAAATAGAGAGCTTAGGAAAAGACGAGAGATGGCTGAGCTTCCACCAGCACCTCTTTCTCTGCTATGTGGTTTCCACACTGGCCTCAGTGAGTGCTCATCTCTTCTAGGGTTGGATGCGAGCAGCATGGGGTGGTGGGCTTCACATTAATCTGGCAACGACCCTCTCTGCAGAGACATCCCCGCTCCCACTTTGAGATGAAGACTGTCACCCACTCAGGGTGAAGCTCATAGAATGCCCTTGCTGAAGTGGATACACCCTGGATTTCCCTCGTTACATGGAAAGCACAGCAAACTATGCAGAAAACACAAATGTGTCCATTTTAATTGTCTGGAGCTTTCACCATTATTATACTGAGTGCTTTAAAAACACCAGGTATATGATTCTTTTACTTTTCTGCCAAATTCATTTTATAAAATATGTGTGTTGGGCCAGGGATTTAGCTCAGTGGTTCTGCCGCCTGCCTCGCAAGCTCAAGGTCCCAAGTTCGATCCCTAGTACAAAAAAAAAAAAAATATGTGTGTTGGTGTGGTTCAAGAATTAGAATTTTCTTCTCATTTTATTGCTGCAAAAAGGTAAAAACAAAAAAAAAGTGCACACTCTTAGGAGCTGTGCACTTTCTGAAAATAAGCTGCACCTGGCAGAATCCACTGCATCTGAAAATATCTCAGCGAGGTGTGGTGCACACCTGTGTAATTCCAGCACTTTGGGAGCTGAAGCAGGAGGATCACAAGTTCCATCCCAGTGAAAGCCTCTCTCAAAAGATGAAAGAAGTGGAAATGACAGGGAGGCTGGGGCTGTAGTGCAGGGCACAGGCTCTGGGGTCAATCCACTGTACCCTCCCCCAAAAGGAAAGAAAAGGAAAAGGGAAAGAAAACATCCCCATGTGGATTTGCTTCTTGCCTCACGATCAGTGATGGCAGACATGCACTTTGTCAAAATGAATGAAATTTTTAAAAGTCCTGGATTTCAGTTTCCCTCCCTGTTCTTGGAGAAAAGAAACGGGATTTTATTTCATATTTTTAGAATGCCTGTCCCTCGGATGCCCGGCAGCTATCCATTTCTCAGAGGAAAAATAACAATCTTGCCCACAGACACTCTCTTCTCTCACATGTCCAGGGTTCAGATGGACTCCATTGTGATTCCTGATATCAATAAGATTACAGAGAATACAGCAACTCCCCAAGACCAAATAGTATCAGGGCTGAGACATCCTGGGATCCTGTGAGGACCAGGCAGAAACTCCGGAAGGGGCTACGAGCTCCAGGCCAGGCTCACCATGCTGCTCTGAAGGTGTCTGGGCTGTGGGCTCCAGGAGGGGTTGCTACAGTGCAGACTCAGGTCCCTTGCTGTGAGGGAACGTCTAGGCCTCACACATGCACCATGGCCTGGAGAGCTGTTCAGACTCCGCAACTCTCTGTTGCTGTGACTTCACCTTGGCTCACGGTTTCAGAGGTTCCAGTGTGGATGCTCAGCCCTGCTGTCCTCAGGCCTGAGGAAGAACAGGGTAGAGAAGCTGCTTAGCTCAGGGCAGCCAGGGAGCAAGAAAGGAACTGGGCAGGTCCTGATGTCCCATTCAAGGGCGAATCCCCAGTGGCCTCCAGATTCAAATTCTAACCTTTTCCCCCTTAAATCTCTGCACATATTCCATTTCTATTGAGTTCTGATGAACGATGATCAAGTTCTTTCCCCCCATTAGTTTTCTTATAATCATTGTTATAATAAATAGTCAAATTATCCTCAAAGGAATCCACCTAAAGAATAAAATTTTCTGTAAAGTCATCTTTTATGAACATTTGTAATATTTTTCTTTCTCCCTGCTCAAGTCAGCTCTGTGTTGGAAATAAGATTTCAGTAGCATGGGGACTGATATATTCATTCTCAAATCTCTAATAGTTTTCTCACTTTCTGAAAATCTCTGGGGTAGGAATATGGGAGGAAAATGAATCAAGATTAAAAGCAGGCAATGTAGTGCTCAGAAGGGAGAGAAAAGTTTTACATTTCTGGTGACACAAAAGAGATAACAAAATAGAGACTACATTTGTCTTATAGGTGAATCCAAAACACTACTTGCAGGAGAAGCCATTTTGAGGGATAAGAAGTTGTATTCATTTGCTAGGGTGTGGCTGGTGACCAGTTGGACAGATGGGGGTAAGGACTCAAAGGAGGTACCCAAAGGCTGCCTGGGGGAAGGGCCGTGTAAGGGAGACAGGACAGTAGGTGGTGGAGACATTTTAAAAAATCATTTCCACACCTGTTAAACTCAAAATCACACTTGGTACAAATAAGAGAATGTGGTACGGACCCCAGACAAAATTACTCTGATTATTGGTGATGGCCTGGTGAGCTAAACCTTATGCATTTTAATAAGCTGGTTTTCTTTACATGAACACTTTTTAAAAGACAGCAACAAGGGATAAAAAAGAGATTGTATTTTCATAGTGATTATATTGCTTGTGAGTTTTATGGTGGTCCCTTGTGTCTCATCTGGGTGTCAGTAGCATTCACCTTCTAAGCATAAAAACATATCCTCCTGTCTTGCTGAGAAAAGTTACAGATGTTTGTCTCATCCATGTGCACAATGGATTTAGAGGGAGAGAATGTAAAGGGGAAGCAGAGCTTGGGGTAGGACACGTGCACCTTCAGCTGCTCAGGGTGTGCACCTCACAGGGAAGGGGGCCTGGTGCCCGTCAGTCTGTGGAATGAGGCACAAGGTGATGGGAAGCAAAGACATAGCACCCAGGCCTCAAGGTTTATTTAAGACATTATCCAATGAGACATACTTTCTTAACCATTGGTCACTCACAGAGCACCTGACACATTGTAAGCTTGCATTGATAATTGAAGAAAACCTCTGTATGCCACTGTCTGTATAGCTGTTTATCTGTCTGTCTATCTAATCCATCTACTATTAATCTATTCTTATTTAGAGACAGATACATAAATCTACATGATTACAGATGATTCCTAATTTACAATAGTTTGGCTTCACAGATTTTCCACTTTACCGTAGCAAAAACCAATACACACTGTGTAGAATCCAAACTCCAGATGTGAATTCCAAGTCTGAGTCTTCTCCCAGGCACGTGGCGTGTGGCCCAATGCCCATCTTCCATTCTGGGGCAGCACCAGAGAGCTCAAGTGCCTGGTCAGCTCTGTGGTCACCAGACATCACAGGTTCCTTCCAGTGTGCTGTGCTGCTCAGCAGGGATGCAGAAGTCGAGGAAAGGCAGTTTTGATTTACAATATTTTCAGTTTGCATCAGGTTTATCAGGCTGTATCTCCACACTAGCCAAGGAGTTTCTGCATACCTGTACACCTGTCTAGCATCTACCCATGGACTGACCTCTTTCTAATCAGCATTTATTTCTATCTCTCTCTCTCTCTCTCTCACACACACACACACACACACACACACACACACACCCCTACCTTTCTGTCTGTCTTAGGTGCACGGACACTTCCTGTTCTGAGTGCAGTGAGACGCTGCAGTCACCAACGCAAACCTCCTGGCCTGCACAGATATGCAGGGCCCTGGGCTGAGTCACAGGGACACAGCACCTGACACAACTAAAGGGAAGAGAGGTTGATTGTGGCTCAGGGTTCAGTGCATGGCCAGCTGGCTGCAGGCAGGAGGGGTCTGGGGAGGAGAGTCACTCCTGGCACACTGGGCAGGAAGCAGAGAGAAGGGAGGAGTCAGGGAGGTCACCTCGAAGAGGAAGAGGCGCGGCCTTTTCCAGACAGACCACACTGTACAGCACATTCAGATGGAATCCACTCATGGGACAGCACCCTGTGATCCAAGCATTTCCCACAAGCCCCACTTCTGAACATGTGCGGCATCTGGGGGACCTGTTTGATGTCATAGGGGCAGCTGTTTCTTCTTTCCCCAGTTCCCAGCCAGCTGGTCCTCCTGCCCGCAGTGAGTGCAGCATTACTCTCACTAGGAAGCCATGTCAACTGACTTCCGTCCCCTGAGCAGGCTGGTGACCCTCTTGCAGGATTTCTTGGACATCGTTGCACTTTATTAAAATGTTTGGCTTTGCCATCTGGTGCTCACACTTGTCACAAATTCTCTTGGTCAGCGCCGGCACACGAGACTCTCATCTGAGTCAAGTCCTTACCCTTGCCCTGTGCAGAGATCTGCCAGAGCAACTGAAAGCAGAGATCTCTGCCGCTTAACAAATGAAACACTGCCTTCCAAGCTGCCCACCACGCAGCATGTCGGAGGAAATCGGTACGGTACTTCCGGGGATTGTGCATATGCTGAAGTCTCCTCATCTAAGTACATTTTGATCATATCCTTCTGCTTAGCTGATGCAAGTTTCAAAAAAGAAAAAAATCACTTTCTTCTTTATATCAGAAAAGCAGAGCCGGAAGGAAAAACAACTCTACCAGTCTAAGGCGATATAGCAGAACAGAAGAAAGACCACAGAGTTCAGAATTCAGAATTAGCAACCCAGTTCTGACGCCCAGTCCACCTGTAGTGGCCCTGTGACTGGGGCATGTTCCTGACCAGAGAGCATGGGTGTCCTCACAGTGGAGCATGGAGTTGCCGCATGGAATTCGTAGCCCTGGATGAGAGGGTCCGAGATAACTTAGTGTCACACTGTAGGCACTAAATCAGCAAGGGTCATCTGTACCATCACTCACCTCACAGCAATACAGAGTAGCAGATCTCCTCACCATTTCCTTTCCCTCCTGTTACCATATCTGCACAGATGTGCACACACAGTGTGCATTATGCATTGCTTAACAACAGGGATGCAGTCTGAGAAGCGCATTGTTAGTTGATTTTGTTGTTAATTAAGCATCTCAGCGGCTTTTTTTTTTTTTTTTTTTTTTTGGTGAAACATCATCAAAAACTGGTTGGTGGATACATGGAATTTTTAAATTTTCCTTTTGTTAGTATATATTTGTAGCACATAATGATTATATTTATCACAGGGAGTTAGTCCATGTACATACCACGTCTTACGAGAGAGTATTCTTATGCAGACCTGGATAGTATTCCTAAGTTACTGTGTGTGGCCTCTTTATGCAGTGAAGAAGTAAATATGAGACAGAGGAGACTGGTACAAGCATGACATAGCATATGTTCTACACGAAACTTAATTTTTACAAGTAGAATAATGCTATAAAATAATGACATATATAATTCTTTAAGATATTGGCACAATTGCTTATCATCATTATTATGTGTAATGTTACTATATATAATTGTGTGACCTATATATTTGCATGACCTGAAGGGCAACTGGTTTGATTGCTGTGACGTTACCACAGATACATCAGCAATATGTTGCACCAGCAATATGTTGCAATGGTTACAATGTCTCTACAGCTACATTCATAGGAATTTTTCAGCTCTGTAACATCTATGTAGGAGCATCATGTATATGCTGTCCATCACTGATAATAGTATCATTTTGACAATTAAAATGGGAAATAAACATTTTTCTCAGTTGAGGGACTAACTGGTTATGTTGTGGCAACACTGCTCAAATACTAGTAATGTAAACCCAATTAAAGTGATGAATTAAATGAAATACTGGCTTCATGCTTACTGAGGAAGCAACATAAATAAATTAATTAAAGCATCATAGCAACAAAGATCTAAAACAAGACTTGCAAAAAATACAATAAAATGCTAACAGTGAAGTTATGGCTGTAAGGTTTTGAGAAATTGTTTTATCTTTCATTTTAATTAAAAAAAATATTTTTTTAGTTCTTTTATTGGTACATTTTAGGTATACAATTCGTTTACATTTATCATTGGGTGTTTGTACCTGTACATGATATATCTTGGTTCTTATTTTTTTTTCCCTATTACCTGTGTACCCTTCACCCCCTCCGCCCTTCCCTATTTACATAGGTTTCATTTCCATTCTTTTTTCTTTTCTCATAGTTTTTCCTTTCCCTCTTTTCCTTTCCCCTTCCCCTATCTTTCATTTTAAAATGTTTATAATTAGCCTGCACACATTATAAAATGAACATATTTTAAAGCAAAAGTTACTTGTTTCTCTGCTAAAATCACATATTGCACATTTGCTTTATAATAATGGTTCTTGTGCAGCTGTCCCAAGACATCAGGGCATGGACCCTGAACCCGGGCATTAGAAACTAAACTACTAAACAGACGGCCCCGTGGAGTGTGTGAGCACAGGGCCAGACTGGAAGAAGAGCTTTGTCCTTTCAGAAGCGTGGCGGCAGTCTCCACTTGGGCCCAGCACAGAATGCGCCCATTCACGTGGATGCCAGGCGCTAGTCATCTTGGCAAAGAGCTCTCGATCTGCAGCCTCATCTTCTGTTTTCTGCTGTCCCTTTGACTGTGCGATCCTGTCTGCATGATTGTGGTTCCTACCGACCTAAGACCTGATTTTCCGGTGTGTGAAGAGAGAGATGTCAATGCACCAAAGTGCATTTATGGGGGAGCAGACTTCCAAGCAACCCTCAGACGATCTCTGAGAAACTCTTAGCCATGAGAGAAGGTTCCAGAAGCTGAAATTGTTCACTCGCAATTGAGAAGCCCCTGTCATGAAGTAGGAGATGAAGGAACCGGGTCTCCATTGAAGTGCAGACATCAACAGGGAATCTAGACAAGGACTAAAAGTCCAGGATGCTGGAGCCATGGAGGAACCTTCTGGAGACAATTGTCCTAGACCAAATAAATCCAGCCACGTGGGTCATGTGATCCACAGGCCTGTGGTGGGAGAAAGCTCTGAATGAAGAACTAGGTGAGGCTCCACCTCCTGGAACCACAGTTATACACAAAGTGGGTGTCCTGTTGGAATTCTCTCTGAAAGATTTGCTCAGCTTAGAGGGAATTCTGCTAGAACCAAACGAAAGAAACTTAGCTGATTCAAATTTTGGCCAGAGGTCAGCTGCTTCAGACTTGGTTGCCAGCATCCAGGGACTTGTTACTGTTCACTACCAGAAAACAGCTCAGGGGCTGCAGCCAGAGCTGAGAGAGAGCACAATTCCCTGCCCACAGCCTCATGAGCTGCTGGCTGCACCTCCCCATGACTCCAAAAGGGACTAGTGAGAGGCTTGACCCAGGGTGGACCAGTGAGTGCTAGGATAAAGAAACTTGAGATACATTAATGGATGCAATTGATACAATATCTTCAAGTAGTTCGTGTCCTGCTAGTAGAGGGAAGATGAGCCTATAAAAATAAGTATATAGTTTAAGGTGTAGATTACCTATATTTACAATGGAAAGGGTGGTTGAAAAGCCCATAAAGCAAAGAATTTACATTCAACCACCCTGACAAACTCTAGCTATCTGAGAGTTACTTCATGAATTTCCATTGTGATGAAATCTAGGGCTCATTAACCCCTTCATTATGAAGGAGTTTGGTTACAATATGAAGAAGACAGTGTGGTAGTTTAAAATTAACTATTACTTCCAAAAAATGTGTTTCATGGTTAGGCATCAAAAACATAATTATGATCATTAATTTTGAGTAGGAATGGTATCAAATATTTATTAAAATTTTAATACTGATTCTAATACACAAAACTCCTAACTTTATATTTCTTTTTGGGAAATTCTATAAGGTTCTCTTGCTTTTTTATTCTAAAATCAGTGCGCCAGTCTGTCGTGTAAGAATCTTATAATCAGCATTGATGTACTTCGTCTCTCTAAAATGCCTGGGCTTCTGTAGATGCTGGGATGAAAAGCAAGAGGCGAGGCATAGTTGATGTTTTTATGTACTTCACAATAGAGTATTAAATTTGAAATCTCAGCAGTTGATTTCTGTGAGTCCATTTCTAATAGTGTCACTGAGACTAAATAAATAGAGCTTTCTAATAGCAAAATTAATCTCTCTGTGTGTCACTAAGACTCCTATTGAAAGTATCATGCTCAGTAAAATAAATTCACTCAGCGGATTAATGAGTAGCTAGTTCCTCGGGGAGATTGGCATTTGTTCTCCCAGGACTGTGTCTGTTGGCTCCAGACCAAGAGAGGAGGGGTTCGCTCCAGGAAAGGTGATACTCAGTACAGTGTTCCATGGGCTCATGTTTGTTTGCTTGTCTCAGTAAAGGTCATGGAATATTTTATATCTACATCAGCATCTGACTGTCTGTATGGAATGGGTGGCATCAAGGCCAACAATGAAAAATAACTCACCAGGCAATTTTCAGTTCTGCATATTTTAGGAGACAAAAGTCCTTAAAGACAGTTTGTCAACTGTGAGATATATATATATGCTCCTGTGCACATATAAGCACAACTCTAGGCACGTATGAGACTCTCATGGCTCAGCATCTTCATCAGATTTTAGGATTGTGAAGCTTTTTAATTTTTTGTCAGGCTAGCACTCACCAGTTTCACTGTCTTCCCCTCCTTACACTTATAGGTATCTCACCACCTCACCCAAGGCCAATTCCCTTTCTCACCCTGTGAGGACTTGTTCTCAACTATCTCTGAATCTGAATTTGAGGGCCAAAGCTTCAAGAAACATACCCAGTTGAAAATTTCCTAGTGGGTTCTTTTTATCTTAGATGCTGATGATGCCTGTGATGCAAACTCTTGATAATCAACTTGACTGGCTTAGGAGACGCCTAAGGATGAGTGTATCACACTTCTGGGTGTCTGAGAGGACAACTTGAGGCTGTGCTCCTTCCTCTTCACTTGTTCTCTGCTTCCTGGCTCCCATGAGTTCAGTAGCTTTGCTCTGCCATGCCCTTCCCCCATAATGTTTATGCCTTGGAGCTACCTGATCATGCACTGAATCCCCTGAAACCTTGATTCAAAATAAACATCTGTTACTCTAGGTTGCATGAGGTATTTTGTTCCAGTGACAGAAAGCTGACTGATACACTGCCTATCCAGTGCAGACGAAAGTCAGATGCTAATGTTGGTGGGAGATATTACATGATCCCATTCCTTTTAGGAGTAACTAATGAAGGCATTGTTCTTAGTGTTCACATTATAAGCCTTCTAATGGCTGATGACAAAAATTTCTTTTCAAATTTCAGCAAGGAAGAAGAAAACCCCCTCTGTATTCTGGCAACTAAACAAAAACATAATTCTTTGCAACCTAAAACTCACCTTTATGAAGAGATTTTAACAAAGGAATCTTATTACAATCTCTACATCCCAGATTGCTATGGAGTTCTGTAAAAGTGAATTTACCTCTCAACAGTGTGTAACTCTTTGGAATAATGTGAATACCTGGTAATACTATGCAAATTTTTATTTCTGTGTTCTAAATGAAAACAAAAAAATCCTTTGTTGGTGTGGTTTTTTCATTTTTATTTTTTAGCTATTTTCCATTATCTACCATATGGCTCTGCTACATTTCTTATATGAGGAAACAGTTTAAGAATTTTACCTACTTAATTAAATACTGATGATTTCCTGTAATAAAGAACTATATATAAAATCATGTAATAGAAACCATAAAACATTATAAATGTAATAAAAATATTTTAAGATATAATATGTGCAACACAATAAATGATTAAAATAACTGATTACTAATCTCTCTTAAAGCTTGGTAAGGGCAAAATTCTTACAGTAGAAAATATGAGTAAAGAATATAAAAAGGCAACTTACAAAAAGATAACAGGTAATGAGGAAAACCCTTCAGGCACAAGAGTAATTGAAGAAATTCATATGAAAAAGCAGTGAAAAGACATTGTATCATGTGAGAAAATATAAGAGAATATAAAGCACTATTGACAAAAATTAGAAAATCAGCTATTGCTAAAACTGACAATAAAACAAATAGCGGATGGAAAATTACAACCTTTCGTGTTGTAGACTTGCTGTATCACCTCTTTTTCCTGGAGGGAAAGAGGGAATTCTCAGCTCTGATGTGTATTTCCCATTTGACGGCTCCACACCCTGAGGCTCTTGGGGTAAGTTTCATTCCCTCAGAAGAAGCACCTTCCTGGCCCTGTCCTTCCAGCAAACATCCCTACTGTGCTTCCCTGGAAAGGCACCAGATTGTTAAGTCACCTGCACATCGTGAGCCAGGAAAACACTCAGAATTGTGGTGACAAAAGGGGCAAGATTCTCACCCCCCCCAAATTTCTCTGATGACAGCCACAGTCCTGCCCAGCACATACTGGTCATCAGGGGGCTCTGACTAGCAATGGCACAAGATAAAAATGAATGCAAAAACTGATCTTTCCTGCTGATAGGCAAAGGACCCATCATTCTCAAGAAGCTAAAGCATGCAGAGGAAGCCCTTGTTTAAAGAGTTTTTGGTGAGGCTGGAACAAATATCCTTGACAGGTTAGTATACAATTTAAGAAACAATGAAGGGTGAGCAGAAACCAGGAGTCTAAAAGAAATACTCGTGAGGTATCTAGATTTGGGAACTGAGGCCACCCCACCCCACTTTTTCTAGACGGGGTCTCCATATGTAGCTCAGGCTGGAATAAACTCACAGAGATCCTCCTGCCTCAGCTTCCTGCGTGCTGGAATTATAGATGTGTGCCAACACAGCAGACTAAGCTTTGCTGAGACCCTTTCTCATGTTTTCATATCTCAATCTGTCACTCTAATCACTCAGTTCCTCTCTTTGAAACTCACCTTTTGGTGGCTTACTATGCTTTGAATGGGCTTTCATTTTCCTTATATCCCTTGACTGTTGGTAAATTCTCTCACTGCCCGTGCCACTAGCCCTCCACAGAAACCTGGCATAGTAAGACCCTCCCTGGAAATCTTTTTTTTTTTTTTTAGTTCTCTTATTGGTACATTTTATGTATACAATTCATCTACATTTATCATTGGGTGTCTGTCTGTACTTGTACATGATGTATCTTGGTTCTTATTTTTTTCCCCCATTACCTGTGCACCCTTCACCCTCTCCACCCTTCCCTATTTACATAGATTTCATTTCCATTTTTTTTCTTTTCTCATAGTTTTTCCTTTCCCTCTTTTCCTTTCCCCTTCCCCTCCCTTCACTCCTTTGTCTTTGGACCTTTTCTCCCTGGAAATCTTAATGAATAGGCAGCTGATTCCACCACACTGATGCTACCTATGTTAGCTACCTCTCAGCTTTCCATTACCAACAATAAACTCTCAATGGAGATTTTTATGACTATTTGCTGGATGCCCACAATTGGCCTGAGAGCGTCTTTATCCAGGATGGTTCCTGACCACAGAATTATGAGGTCAGAGGAGGCGGGTGTTTCTGAGACTCCAGTCAGCAAATTACCACAAGAATGATTCTACCAATTTATATGCCTCTCAGCTTAGAGTTGAGTCAGCTGATCTTTCCAGCATTTCCAGCTCTGTAAAGTGCCATGAATGTCATTTCCACGTGCTTCCTTTAGCCCAAAAGCGAAGCAAAACAATGATGCATGTTTATCCGCCATTTGAATCTACCCACCACTACCTCCTTTGTCCACTTTGTTTCCAGGTGTTAATGTTTCTTCTCGATATGTACAAATTCTTCACCTTTTCAGAATAACATCTCATTTTTTTTATCCTCTATGTTTTATTATGAATTTTAATTTTGTTTATAATTTTGTGCCATGGACAAGTGTTCCAAATATTTATTGTTTTAAATCCACCCATTTCCTCTACCATTGCTTTTAGTTGTAATAGTATTTTGTTCCACTGAAAAATATAAAATATTAGTTTTTTTCTTAATTGGTTTTTGACTTACTTTTTAAAAATCTATTTGGAATTTTATCTTTGGTGGCAAGATCATCCAATTTTCCTCCTGGGCAATTTCCACAGCACAATGTATGAAATAGTTCACACTCCCACAACTGAAGATGCTCACTTATCAGTGATTAGGTTTTGTGTACCTCCTTTGCTTGGGCTTCACATGATGAGCTATTCATCTGTTTATCTCTTCTCACAAAACATCCTCAGTGTCCTGAGCACTATTAGCATTTAAATACATTTTCTTAGCTTAGAAGTCAAATTTTCTTGTCATTTTTCTACATCAAAATTTTCTTAACTGTTTTTGTCTTTGCAAATGCAAAGATGAAAAACACACCGAAAGAGCATGGAGGAGCAAACACGGGAGAAGAAGTTGTTTCAATGTCAAAGGACCTGTGTTATTCTGCAGCGCCTGCAGACTCCAGCGGGCCATTTTCTGACCTACTTGCAGTCAGGACCAGCCAGGCTGGCTCAGCGATTGTTCTGAGGCTGTCGAGTGTTACCCTCCTGCTCTGATTTGTAGCTGAAGCTCAAAGCTGTCTTTCATCTCTACCATCTTATGCTGTGCATGCAAAAGAGGAGAAGATTGCTCCAGAGATTCAGCAGCTCACGCAAGGGCATAGAAATGCTTTGTGGAAGTTCCTAGCCTCTGAGTAAATTTTGTAATTACAGAGCTGTACTCTAGACAGAAATTTCTTTTTTCTCTCTCCTTCCCTCCTAATCCTACTTAGAGATCTAGGTAATGCTATGCAAATTGCGTGGGATAAAAGCCAACCTGAAAGGTAGTGCACTGGGGAAGAAAACTTCTGCAAGCATGGCTCCATCAGAGAGCGAGTGACTGGGGCCAAGTCCTGTGAACGTTCAGCAATTGCAGCCATCGCCTTCCCTCCTCATGCATTCAAGTATCCAGTCACTGATCTTGGCTCTCCAGGTATTTTCAAATACTTAGCATGGAATTCCAAGTTGTATTCCACAGGTACCACACCAAAAATAGCAATAAAAAAGCTTCATGAATGACAAAATGGCAGCATGTGGGCAAGGTAGCAAAATTTAGTGGTACACTTTTGCTACATTCACCATAGTTTTTGAAAAATTGAGGTGCCGCAAACTCACATGAAGACGCTGATTTCTTTCAACTCCTTCAAATCAAAATGAATCTCCTCTTAGACCAACAAACACTTCCTTCCACCAGTACAATCTAATCCCCCTGCCCAGGCCTTAGCTGCCATCAGAGGGTGGTGTTTGAAACAGTCTTCAAAAATGCTTCCAGTCAAAATCTTAAACTTCCTTCAAAACCAGGTTCTTTCCCTGACATAATTTCTTGGGCTTCTGCTTCGCCCACAACTTCATCACAATAGGCATACTTCTTCTTGAGTGTTAGTATTATCTCCTGGTACTTGATCCATGGGATGCTCTGAGACCGTGAGGTCCTTCTCATTTTTTGCCTTTCTTTATTCCTCCAAAGTTCAGATGAACCCTTCAAAATGCAACTGCTGCTTCAGTTCCCTTTCCCTCTCACCCTCTGCCTAAGGCAGTCTACAAATTCTCACCTGTGTCCAGTCACCTCTGCCTTTCTCCTTCTCTGTGAGCCGATTCATCCTGGGAAGCAGCATTCTTCATTTTCCAAGAACACTGTTGATTTTGTGTATCAAAGAATCACTTGATGAAGTACTCATGATTCTATTATAAGGATGGTTTCTGATTGTGTTCTGTCCACACATCATTAGTCCTGATATTAGGACATCTAGAAACATTCATTTCCAAGATGAATAGATGTCCCTACCTAGGGCACTGCAAGACAAAACATCCATATTCATGAGGAAAACCGGCAGCTCTTGAATATTTAACTGATTTTTTAATGCTTCAGCATTAAAAATAACTGGAAGTTTGGGGAATAGTTTAAGCCCTGAATCACTACCTTTGTAGGCTATGTGAAACAGATATTTGGTGTCTGGCTGAATGGTGAGTGTGGCTTGTGGTTTCACCAATAATTTTAAGATTTGTGGAATAGCCATTGAGACAACAAAGTGATCTCACTGGTAGATAATTCCATAATGCTCTACACTAGCTCTGCCATATGGTAGGTGCTTAATGCACCATTTTCTTTTCCCTTAGGTAGTTCCTCCCAATTGATTTCTGTTTCAAAAAGCTGGAGAAAAGAATCTAAGTGATTTCATTTTTTCCTATATGGAGGATGTAGGTCTTATGTGCTACATATGTCTGTCATAAGAAATATCCTCTTTCAGTGAAGGAGCCCTAATAGTCCACTCGAGAGGACTTTATTTGAGTAATCAATTTCTTTGGACAACTGTCACAAGAATGGATTGTTGTATGCGTCACCGCCCCACCATGCTCAGCCTCACCTGTTTTACTGTTTGTTTCATGTTCTAAGATTGTTAACCTCATTCTCCTTTTCATCAAGTTATTATAATCCAAGTGGAGGAATATAGCACATCTAAGTTTATAATATACTGTTATTTTGTGACTATATGCAACATTGGCTTTTATATTGCATTTGTCAACCTACTTTGGTTTGTTTACAAGTAAAAGGTGAGCTTGGTGAGAGGACGTCAAATTTTTGTGCTGAATATATGCACTTTAATCTAATTCAACTTATTCATACAGATACCTGACTTTTAGGCAGAAACCCAGACCTCCAGGAAAGCTTTTTAGGGTTAAGTGTCCTGTCCTGTTTGTGTCTCCTCCATCCTGTCCTGTCCAGTAAGGAGCGCTCAGCTCCCAGGACTCTGGGACTTTGCACTCTGGGCTTGAAGCAGTGCAGAGGAAGCTGCAGCTAGACATACCGGGCTCCCCCTGAGACAGTTTCAGACAAAGGAAAGCATTCGTGCCAGAGTCAGGCATACTATTTTCTATGTCCATGACCCAAAATGCTCATTTTAAATGTTAAAGTTAGAACAAGTTGCTTTTGTGAACTCTTTTAGCTAGTATTGTCTGCCACTACTATACTTTATTAAAACAACAAAAAATTAAAGATCCAGCAAGCCAGTCATTATTTATTGCTCTCTAGAACAAGGAGTTGAGGGGAAGGGAATTTAAATGCCACAGAGGAAAGGAATCAGCCCTTGGGAGCGAGGTGAAGCCCGAGGTGGCGCATCAGGGGCAGCCTGAGCCCTGAGAACAGAGGTGCAGGGGCAGTTGAGGCTCTGCATCTTTAAAGAGGCTTCGTGAAGGCGACACCATGGGTACTTGGGACTGGCATATTGGAAGTAGTCCTTAACTGCCTTCGTGTACCCTGGAACAAGCGGCAGGCCGCCAGCGCGGTTTCTGATCACGTCCCCGGTGCAGCCTGCATGCACCCATATTTGATTTTCCTTGGGAAGGAATGGGAGGAAAGGAAGACCCAGTCCACTGGTGCCTGTTCATGCCTGATGCTGTAGGGGTAATCTCAAGTTTTCTGCTGCTCTTATTCCATTCCACACCCTTTCCTTTCCTCCTCTCTGATACTGGGATTGGTCCACCAAATTCCATTTCCCGACACTTGATTCCATGACAGAGCCATAAACAGGCTAAATGGTCATATTCCCAGCCTTTGGTGTAGCTTCTGATGGTTGTGGCTGACCTGCATTAGCAGGCCCCCTCTTCCTTCTCTTCCTTTTCCTGTTTTTATGGCTTGTATCTAGATGTCCCCCAAAGCCTCGTGTGCTTCTAGGTGGAGCTTCTTGGAGCCAGATGGATCTAGTACATATTATACTGGGATTAAAGTGTATGGTACTAAATTAGTCCACTGGTTGGAATTAGTATAGTTCTGGTGGCACTGCCCAAAAGTCTGGTAGTCTGGATGTGGATGGGATAAAAGGGAGAGGCAGGCTGCCTGTTGCTACTGCTGCTTTCTGGTTACTGCCTCCTGCCTATCCTGCCATGGACTGTTTCTCCTCTTCAATGTCCTTCTGCCATGCCACCCTGCCTTGGAGCAGGCCAACTATGGACTGAAACCTCTACAAACTGTGAGCTACAATAAACCTTTGCTCCTTTAACTTTGCGTATTGGGTATTTTGTCTCAGCAGTGAGAAAAGTAACTAAGACAGCTGCCTTGGATGTACCCATGATGTTAGAACTCCATCAGGAAGATTCTGACCACAAGGCTATGAACCAACCCACTGAACCTAGAAGAGAGGGGAAAACATGAGGAAAGGGCAGCACTGATTTCACATAAGCTTCCTGTGATGTGAGGAAATTAAGTCCACACTTGGCACAGTCAGATGAAGTCTGTGCCCCTCACATCTGGACCGAGGCTTTGTCAATTGTCTTCCTCACCAGTAAACTCAGAGACGCACATAATCATCCACAACTCACAGACACCTGTTCACAGCAGCTCAAGGTGAGAGACTTGGCTATTCCACCTTGGAGCAAGGTTCGAATCTTCCTCTCTGAAAGAAGGAAGAGATCCCCTTCCATGTCAGGGTCAGCTCTGTGGTGAAATCCCACAGTTGTTCATGTCCCCTCTGATGGAGATAAGGAAACTGGGACACAAGAGACTGGGGGACTAGCAAGAGTCACAAGCCAGGCTCCTCCCCTGCCTCTCTCCACCTGTCCCTATGCTGTGTTACTGCACCCATAGCAGCCCACTAGCAAAAGACTTTTTCCTGTACTAGTTCAAGGAATAATCTTAGCTATTAGAGCAAATTTTATATCATCAAAAACCCAATGCTTGGGGTCAGGATGTAGATCAGCGATGCAGTGCCTGCCTGGCAAGTATGAAGCCCTGAGTTCAATTCCTGGTACCAAACAACAATGCAATGCTAATGCTCATATGTTTTCTCTATAGTCAAAGATTAATTTCTGTCTTATTTTTGAGGCATCGCAGAGTAGCAGGTGTTCCTCTTCAGGGTATTTATCCTGGCCTAAAGTTTGCTGATACCATATTAAAGATATAAGGTGGCCCTGACAGTTGCTTTTGAATTATAGTTTGGACTCATCAATCAGTTTGTTTTGCAGCACCCAGCATCTGTAATCTGTTCACCGAGCATGATAGAGTAATTAAAATGATTGAGACAGAGAAGCTGCAGAGCCATAGTGTTAATACCAATTCTCAAGGGCTGAAAGGGGCTGAGGACCTGGCTGAGGAATTCTCTGATGTTTGTTTAGGATATGAGAATTCTCTGGCTTCGTTAAAGGGATTCAACTGTACCATGCAAACCTGCCATTGACATGACTGCTCCTCTCTCAGCTCTCCAGGCCTCACCCTTTCCTGCACCCTCAGCCACTGCCTTCTCCGACTCAGGCTCCCGATTGCTAGGATTCTGTAACTTCCCACCTCACTTTCCATCCAGAACCGTGGTCCCCCTTCTGAGCTCTCACCTCTGTGCTGACTCCTGGCTTCACCTCTGCAGTTCATGCCGAAGCTCCAACCTCTGTTCAAGATCCAAAGAGCAACCCCAGTGGCTGCTGAGCTCAGTCAGAGTCGATGTTGGGTCACACACCAGGAGCCCATCTGGCTCCTGCTCTGTCCTGGGAGAGACCAGAAGTCCCCTCTTTGGTCCCAGTGGGTGCATTTCCATTTTCTTTCCTTCTCCTTTTAGGGCAATTCTACCAGAAATGAAGGCTCTGGGTTTTTATTCATCCGAGGAGGTTCTGGGAATTGAACCCAAGGCCTATGGCTGCTAGACGACTACTCTGCCACTGCGCTGCAACTCCAGCCTGAGAAAATCTTTCACTGAACATTTTTTTCTATGTGAGGCAGGTCTTTGTTTTTACTTTAAGTGGGTCCTTCCACTCTTCTTCTTGTGTGATTTTATATCAGAATTCTACTGTAATTGTTATTTTTGTTTCTTGGGAGCTAATGTATTTTATCCTTCTGCTGTTTTCCAGGTTTTCTCTTTGTCTTTGGTTTTCAAAAATTTAAATATGCTATGTTAGTGGAATGTGTATCTTCATGAGCATGCAGATTGTGTGTGTGTGTGTGTGGCATTAAACTTGGTGTGCTCTAAACTTTTTAGATTTGTGGTTTAAGTTAGTTTTTTTTGAACAGTTGAACTTATCAACCATTATTTCTTCCAGTATTTTCCCTACTCTTTTTTTCTGTCATTCTGTGATCCCGATTACTCATACATTGGGCCATTTGATTTTGTCCCATGGCTTTTGGATGTTCTTTTTCTGTTCAGTCGGTTTTGTTTTTCCTTCTTTTTTCTGTTTTCTTTTTCACTTTGGCAAGTTTCTGTTAGCCTTTCTTCAGGTTCACTGGTGTTTTCCTCAGCTGTGTTATCTCTGCTCTGGAGCTCTTCAAAGGGATTTGTCAACAATGTAAGTATTGTTATCATATTTTTATTTGTAGCATTTCCCTCTGATTCTATCTCATAATCTATCTCTCTACTGAAATTACCCATCTTGCTTTGCATGTTGTCATATCTTCCAGCCTTTCCATTACATCCATTAACATGTCATATATAATACATTTAATTATTGATAATTTGAAGACATTATCACATTTTAATCTAGTTCTGATGGTAGTTTTGTCACTTTGAATGAGTTTTTTTTTCTTACCTTTTGATCTGTCTCTTGATTTTTTTGGTGTAAAATCTAGACATATGGAGAGCAGGAAAAATGAAGTAAATTCTGGTATAGTTACAGAAAAGCACACATTTAAGGAAAGCTATGAGCTTTTTTTTTTTTTTTGGTACTGGGGACCGAACTCGGGTCCTTGCACTTGCAAGGCAGGCAGCAGAACCACTGAGCTAAATCCCTGGCCCTATGAGCTTTTAAATTTGGAGATTTGTGAGATCTTATCTAACAAAAAGCAAGAAGCTTGGGCCAGAGATTTAGCTCAATGGTTCCGCCACCTGCCTCACAAGTGCAAGGTCCAGAGTTTGATCCCTGGTAGCAAAAAAAAAAAAGCAAGCTTGATCCTTATTTTCACTTTCATTTTCTCATACAATTGATTAAAATTATACAGAATGTGAGATACTTTGTCAATACTTAAAATTTTTTATGGAAAAAATAAATGGTACAGTATTATTAGGAAGTGAGCTTGGAGATAGATTAGCAAATGAAAATATATTATTTTAAGATTACAAAAATAATAGAAGAAAATTTGTCTGTACTGAGTACAGATTTCTTTTGTCAATTTCCCCTAAATAATATAACAATAATTCCCACAGCATTTATATGTATCAGGTATTATAAGTAATCTGGAGAACTTGGTGTTTGCAGGGATTCTCAAACCAATCTCCTATAGATACCAAAGGATACCTGTTTATGTGTGTATGCATGTGTGTACGCATAAGAATACATTATATCTCATTTTACAATAAAGAGGTATTACATGTTTTTTTAAAAAGCAAGCTTGGTGTTTGGAGTTCACTTTGAATCCTTTTCTCCTGCAGCTTAAGGCTTTGGTTTTTCAGGGAGACCGGACAGATGCTTCTGGTCAGACACCAGGTATTGGTTTCTCTTCCTTTCTTTCCTTATAGTGGAATACACCAGTGTCTCTGTCTACACTTCCACAGTTTTCCATCCAGACAGAGCCCTTTCTGCATAAAGTAAAGCTGGAAAGTGTATGGGTGGACTTGCCAGCAGCTGCTGCCCCTCATGCCCAGCCGTGGTGTGCTGGGGGACAGGGGTGCTGAGCTTTTTCCTCTTCCTCCCTATGAATATCTGGTTGTTCTTGGTAGAAAAACTTACAAAAAGCTGCAAATCTTCCCTGGCACTGCAGCCTCTAGAAGCTTCACCCTCTCTAAATTTCTAATTCATTACATATAGAAGCATAATTGGAAATATCTATAGTAAAAACAATACATAGTGTTGTTATTCCTCATAGTATATATCAAAGAAAGTATATAACACACACAAGGGGCCTGACAATGTTTCCAGGCGAGACAATTACTCTGACCCCCTCAATGAATATATCTCCCCCAGGACCCCTCAATGACCCCACGTGACAGTCACGTGGGGAGCAAGAGAGTGAGCCCACACTGCATGATAAGTTAGCAAAGGAGTGTCAGGAAGCTGGGTCTGTATGGATTGTTCTTATAAATTACAGCTTGTCTACTTTCAGGCAGAGCAAAATCGAGAACTCACATCCTACTTTCAAGCTGTTATATTTTCCACAAATCAATGTCTATTTAAAATAATCATCTGTAAATGAAATTATCTTTAGCCCTTTCAACATGGATAATTTGAGGTTTAAAATATGGATTAGTATTCTTTGTGATTTAGAGAGCATTTAATCATGACAAATAAATTCTAAATAAAGTTTAGTTGCTGTTGGGGATATACTCAATCCTCATGGTAGTTTTTGGTCTTCTGATGGAGAAGGATGAATATGAACAGAATAATAGAGGATTTCAAGAACAGGGGTAGTCACGAAAGTGCTAAGATGGTCTCCTTTGGAACACTCCGCCATTGGGGCCCAGTGCTGAAATGCTGGAATTATGGAAGAAGCTGAGGGTGTCCAGATCAGCTCAGATTATTTGGGAGGAATCACACAAAGGACTCCTTCCTCAAGCCCACATGGATGAATTTTTCTGAATGGTTGAACATAAAAGGAGATGCTAACAATTGTCGTTAAGTACTGAATATGTATTTGTGTGCTTGGGAAAGCATGTCATTGGAGATAGAATTGTGTGGGTGTTCCTAGTCAGCTACTGTATGAGTTCATGTTTCATTGCCATAACAAAATGTCTGAACCTGAAAGACGTTATACAGGAAAGAGATGTTCGGGGCTGTTGGCTGGCGAGGTGCAGAGTCATGAGCACGTCTGGAGAAGGCCAGAAAGTCCCAGAGCAGGCAGAACATCCTGTGGCGAGAGGAAGATAAGTGTGTGTGTGTGGCCTCTCTCCCTCTTCTCACCCAGCTTCAGTACTGAGGTGATGGGGATCAGGCAAAGCCATCTAGACCTGAGGCCACAGCTCTAAGCACTATGTCAGATGAAGTCTGCATCCTCTTCATATCTGGCAATGGAAATCAGATTTCCAAATATGAGCTCTTTGGAGAAAACCCAGACCTGCCCAGCTATCCTGACCCATCCTGACCCTGTCTCCATTCTGTGTCACTTTAGCACCGATGCAATGCATCTGGATGACGAAGGCCTCCCAGGCAAGGCTGAGGAGCAGGAGGGGCCGAGACTCAGTGCTGCAGGGAAACAAGGACTCCACTGGACCTGCTTCCTGCCTTGTTTCTGGCAATACTCAGAGGCGGCTACCCGAGGTGGTGGTGACCCTCATGTGCAGAGTGCTGGGGGCTTTTGCTGGTGGGATTCAGGCAGTGTACAACAGAGAAAGGGACAAGGCTGGTTCTTTGTTCCTATTATGAAATTCTTCAAAATACCAATTAACTACCATGTGGAATGTATCCACTGACAATGCTCAGCTGGGTAAAGAAGTGTCTAAAGCAATGGCACAGATATGTGTCACAGACACATTTATTGGAGCCACATTCAAATTATAAATCATTATGGGCATTTGGGAGAGAAAAGTTTAAATATGTGAGTGTGTGGGGGGGTGTTGGAATTGAGGGAACACTGAAGAATTCCAACTTAGTAATTAAGCATCTCAAATTATTTTCACCGAAAAAAGAAATCTCCATCCTATAATTTTTCAGCAGATCTGCCACTTCTAACCCCTAATCTAAATTTTTGTCTGCTTGGCTTCCCTTTTCATTAATGACTGCCAAGTAACTAGATGGCATCAAAGCACATATCACTGGTGGTATTCTTTCAGAGGAAATAAATATCAAAATTGTCATGCAGGACCTAAATGACTTCTAGCTGCATATTGTTCCAAAGTCCTGAATGTTCTCCTGGCCCAGATAAAAGAAGCCAGTGGGTGTCATGTGATAGTGTATATAGAAAACCAAACTCATGAAAACTTTATCTCAAAAATACTCTCAGGCTCTGAGCATGTGACTGTGTTGTTACTTTCCTTACATCCAACAACTGTCAATACCACTCTCTGCTTTGCTTAAGGGTCTCCAAGAGGACCACATGTTCAAGGCCTGATCCCCAACCTGCAGAACTTTTGAGAGGTTGGGAAACATTTAAGAGGTGGGGTCAATGGATTGAAATTAGGCCGTCAGGTGCTCCCATGAAGGAGATATTGGGGCTCCAGCCCCTTCTCTCTTTTGCTTTCAAGTCAAAATAAGGAGCAAGGCCTCTTTGGCCATAGGCAAAGGCATTGAACCAACTGACCATGGGCTGAAACTCCAAAACCACGAGCCATAACAAACCATTCTTCTTTATTTTTTCTGTTTTTTTAAAAATATGTATATTTATTGGTACATTTTAGGTATAAAATACATTTACATTTATCATTGGGTGTTTGTACCAGAACATGATGTATCTTAGTTTTTATTTTTTCTCCCATTACCTGTGCACCCTTCACCCCCTCCACCTTTCCCTATTTACACAGAGTTTGATTCCAGTTTTTTTCCTCATAATTTTTTCTTTCCCTTCTTCCCTTTCCCCTTTCCCTTCCACCATCCCCAAACCCTTGGACCTTTTCTCATTTCAAATTATCAATTATTCATTTTAATCATTTTCATCCTTATTTACACTTTCAATTTCTCACACTAGAGAAACTACTCGGTATTTACACGTGTGTCCTATTTATTTCACTTAAGAGTATGGCCTCAATATGCATCCATTTAGCTATAAATGTCTCTAGTTTCTCATTCTTTATGACTGAGTAGTACTCCATTTTATTAAAAAACCACATCTTCTTTATCCAGTTTCCAGTCAATGGGCACTTGGGCTGTTTCCAAGCTTTCGCTATTACAAACTGTGCCACTATAAACACAGGTGCACATATATCACTGTGGTATGATTCTTTTAATTCTTTGGGGAAGATTCCCAGTAGGGGAATAGCTGAGTCAAATGGGACCTGTAGTCCTAGTTCTTTGAGGTATCTCCATACTGATTTCCACAGTGGTTGCACCAGTCTACATTCCCACCAACAATGGAGAAGGGTTCCTTTCTCTCCACACCCCTGCCAGCATTTGTTATTGGTTGATTTCTTGATAGCAGCCATTCTTTGCAGGGTGAGGTCTACACTGAAAACTACAGCACTCTGAAGAAGGAGATTGAAAAGGATATAAGAAAATGGAAAGATATCCCTTGTTCCTGGGTAGGAAGAACCAATACAGTGAAAATGGCCATACTTCCAAAACTACTATATAGATTCAATGCAACCCCAATTGAAATTCCAACTATATACTTCACAGAACTAGAGAAAACAATCCAAAAATTCATTTGGAAACAGAAGAAACCTAGAATAGCAAAAGCACTTCTAGGCAACAGAGACATGGCTGGGGGCATCACAATCCCCAACTTGAAACTATACTACAAAGCTACTGTGATAAAAACAGCATGGTATTGGCAAAGAAACAGACCCGAAGATCAGTGGAATAGATTAGAAGATGCAGAAACAACTGCAGACATACTCAGTCACCTCATCTTTGACAAAGGAGCCAACCACCCTCCTTGGAGGAAAGATAGCCTATTTAATAAATGGTGTTGGAAAAACTGGATTTCAACCTGTCAGAAATTAAAACTAGACCCATACCTATCACCATGAACTAAACTAAGATCGAAGTGGATTAAAGATCTAAATATTAAGTCAGAAACACTAAACTTGCTGGAAGATAAGTTAGGTAGAACTCTTGATGACATTGGCATAGGAAAAGACTTTATGAACAAATCTTCAGTAGCATGGGAACTAGCACAAAGAATCAACTGGGATCTCATCTTATTAAAAAGCTTCTGCACTGCAAGAGAAACTACCAACAGAGCTA
Source organism: Heterocephalus glaber (assembly GCF_053883595.1). Classification (NCBI taxonomy): domain Eukaryota; kingdom Metazoa; phylum Chordata; class Mammalia; order Rodentia; family Bathyergidae; genus Heterocephalus; species Heterocephalus glaber. The sequence goes on from NW_028258381.1 coordinate 12,625,083, forward strand.
AAAGACAACCTACAATGTGGGAAGAAATATTTAGCAGCTGCAACTCAGACAAAACTCTACTATCAAGAATATATAAAGAACTGAAAAAAAATCAGACCTCCCAAATTCAAAGACCCAATTCAAAAATGGGCATCCAAAATGAACAGCTATTTCTCGTACAAAGAAGTAAAAACAGCAAATAAATATATGAAAAAATGTGCAACATCACTGGTCATTCGAGAGATGCAGATGAAAAAAACCATTCTTCTTTTTACATTGATTTTCTCCAGTATTTGTTACAATAATGAAAGGCTGAGTAGCACCATCATCTTTCTTGCCTCCTCCTTTTTGTTTGAACATAGGAATGTGTACACAAATATCAATTTTGAAGGTGCATGAGTCAACTTCTGAAGGCCCATACAGGAACCCTGATATGATAGTTTCTAAAGATTTAGAATTTTCTTCTCTGAAAAATAATCATTTTCTCATACATTGCTATTATAACACAGTTACATTAAATAAGGCAAAAGTTAGTGAGAAACAACATTTATTCCATGCTAGCTACTGTCATCCTGCCATGGAGTGCTGAGCATTACATTATCACATAGGATACGCTGTTCCTAATTTCAACAAGCAGAAATGACTTCAAGTAGATCTGACACACTGGAGTCAGGCAGTTACAGAGGGATCTCGGTGGAGAACAGAGGTCCTTAGAGTCCAAGCCTGTAAGATGTATTTTATACCATTAAAAATCCAAAGATGTTTAGCAAAACTGGACAAATAAAATGGAGGGAAATAAATATTTCTCAAGCATTGCATTCTATACATAGAGCATTCCATTAACTGCAAGACCTGCCTACAGTTGCTGGCATTTTAGCCATCAAAGAAGCAGGTGTGATGGGGTTTTGAGTCCTTTCAGAGTGAGTCCTTCCCCTTTTCCTGGAATATTTCTGTTCACATCTAGTGCTTCACTAAAGCACTGCCTTTTCCTTGAGACAGCTGGCGAGGGTCTCTTTTCTCTATGTCCTTGAGATTATGAGTGATGAACATTTCTACATTCCCAGCACTCACCTGGGAAACTAGAACACGGGGGTTTGAAGTGTTTGCAATAAGAAACGTCAGGAGCTCATCACCGCAGGCCTTGCAGCATCCATGGGCCACAACATCTATTTGTCAACAATTTACTTTGCTATTATTTTCTTCTCCAAATTCTCCATGTGTTAATGAAAAGCACTTCAGTTAAGTACTTATTAAACAAGCAATGACTAAATAGGGATTTAAGGGCCTGTTCTATTATTTCTCTAAAGTAAAATGATCTATGGAAAGCTACAAGTAAAATCTCAACATGTGTGCCTCACGACACAGCCCGAGATCATTTCATAACACAGGTGTGACCTGGTTAGCAGCTGTGCACTTTGATAATTGCTCTGAGGTTGATGCTTTTAAGATTAGTATAAGTGTACTGTTGTAGTCAGGGTTTGCAAGGAATAGATTTAATATAGGACACATAATTTATGGGATTATTATATATATATAATAGTCACCCAAAAAGTCAAATGCATATAAAATCTAGCTGCACACTAGAGAGCCAAGGAATCCAGCCAAGGGCCTGGATCCCACAGCAGTGTCCCGCACAAGTCCAGCTGAAGGCCTAGAGTCCAAGGCAATGTCCTCCACGAGTTTAGCCAGTGGTCTAGAGCCCAAGGCAGTGTTTCATGCAAGTCCAACTGAGGATCTGCACCAGGAAGGCCCAAAGGCCATGAGTGGAAGCTAGAAAATCTGGGCCAGTGGAGTGAAGGCGCTGTGCCGCCAGGCTGAGGGATCTGCACTGGAGCCAGGAAGTGACGCTCACGGCAAAGATCTGAGCTCCTCTGACAGGAAGAGCAGCCTTTCCCAGTGAGGACCCGAGGCTCCTCTGACGATGAGAGAACAGCCAAGTTCACATCAGGAAAACCAACCACAGCAAGCTTCTCCAAGAAAATCAACAGCCCACGCTCTTCCCCTTCAATTCTCTTTCTATGCCATTGGCGACAATCCTCAGGTGCATCCTCCATGCCCAGACCAGGCTGATTCACTTCAGCTGGGCATTCCAAGCTGACCATCAGTTAATCCACCACACACACTAACATCAAAGAAAACTTACAGCATTTGCTTAACTAATTTGACCATGGAACCATCTTTCTTGGTTCACTCACACACTGGTTTGGTGATTTGCTCAGACTAAACTCCAGTATTGAAAGTAGGAATGCGTTGTTATGAGTGGACCTGAGGGTTGTTCTCATTGTCATCCTTGGCTCATTTGTCTGGACAGTTGGGCCTCTCTTCTCCTACCTGGGGCCACCAGTTAACCCTGATGGAGGCCCTCAGCCTTTTGCTGTGCCCCCCAGGGGATGCGGAATGGATTGTAGGTAGAAAACAGCCTCCACACGGCTGCTGCTCTCCAAGCCCTGGAGGTGAACTCCATTCACGTGACTGACTCAGGTCACCCTTGTCATCATCTGCTTCCTCGATCCATATAGCTGTGGCTAGCTCCCTGGCCCCAGGGCTGACCAGCTGGGGTTGGTGGTCTTCTCTTTACTTCTGTGGGTCTCAGTTCCTCTTCTATAAAAGAGCTATACACCAGGACTCTAGAAAATTCTCACATCCAAAAAAAAATTGCCTTCTTCTGAGCTCTTCATGATTGCTTTTATTTCTTAGTTCACATCTTACGTTTTAGCAGAATAGCACATATGTAGGTCTTAAAAATGAAACAAAACTAATAAAGAAAAAAATCACACTTTTCCACCACTGCAAGAACAGATGGTGGCCAGTCTTTGGAAATGTGAAATTAGCCTTTCATCCATACAGGAAATAAGAAGACTCTTAGAATAAAAAATGCAGGGCTGAATGGGAATAAAAATGCATATAATTTCACCAAAAATATTTTCCATTTCCGAGAACTTCATAATATGTATTTCGTCGTAGAAATGTAACATAGAACATTGATCTAATCCAGAACTACCCTGGGGAGATAAGAGGAGGCAAAGTAAGTGCGTGTGTGTGTGTGTGTGTGTGTGTGTGTGTGTGTGTGTGTAATATCCTCATTTTTTTATAGTAGCAAGTCAGCAGACAATTCTTAAAATTGAAAAACAAGAAATCAGACACTGAACCTGTTGTTTAGAAATATAGGTGTAAATCATAACCAGTAGAAACGGCCAAAGGTTAAAATGGTTGTCTCTGGCAAACTAATATCACAAATAAATATGTAAAAATATCTATTTCCTCTAAGCTCTCTTTATATTAGAGCAGCTGTCCCAAGCTTTTCTCCTCTTCTCTCTCAAAACCTTTGTGTTTTCTGGGACTTTTTTGGGTGTTCTAGTGAGGGGTTTTTCCCTCAACTTTAGCAATAATGCTTGTAATTGCTTGTGGAAGAACTTTTAACATGGCTGCCTTAGAGTTTGTTAGATAAGTTCACCACCTCTATCATTTTAAAGTTAGCATGTCCTGATTGTCTTTTTTTCATTTAGCCTGAGATACCCAAATTTCTCCTAAATTTGTCCTTTTTTTCAGATAAAGACAGCAGTCATATTGGCCAACAAGCCCACCCTAAACTGGGAGCACCACAGAATTTTATCCTGAGCTGCCAATGATTAGGACTTCAAACATAAATTTGGAGACAGGGTTTGGCTCAAGACGCTATTTAAATGGCTCTCATATTTGGTGTGATTTCTGGAGCTTCCAGGAAGCTTTGCAGTGGCTTCTCAGTTATCTTTGGCTGCCTCAAGGAGGTTTCTCCTGGCTGGGGCAAGAGGCAGGTGAGCTGCCCATCTCCTGGGCCACACGTGGTTTACAGAGAGAGTAGAAGGGGCTGTGAGCTGTTCTTGTAAAGAGTACACAAAAAGCAGGTGCAATATGGACAGATCTCCACTCAGAGGGCTTTATCTTGGGATGATAAAGAGTGGGACTCCAGTCGGGGACACACAGGCACAGGTAGGTGCGGCCTCTAGTGTGTTCAGGAAACAAAAGAAAAGATGGAGGGCTACAGTGGAAAGGGAAAGGCTGTGTGATGTCTTCTGAAAGAAAGCTCCTTGGGATGGAGCCCTCGGTGAAAGCTAGTGAGTTCTGATTAGTCAGTGGCCGGAGTTACTAACCTTTAGTTGTAAAGTCATAGCAGCACCTGGTGTGGCAATGCACTCTTGTCATCCCAACATTCTGGGAGACAGAAGCAAAAGGATCATTCAACCTCTGCCTGGGAAACTTAGCAATGTAGGGAGGTCCTGTCTCAAAACAAAAAATAAAAAATGCACTGGGGATGCAGTTCAGCCAGAAAAATAAAAAGAAGTCATCGTAGGCTGGTTCTTTTGATGGAGCCCATAAGACTTGTGTGGGCAGGCTTTCTTGTATGAGAGCTTGGCTGGCCTTAAGACAGTTGCTGCAACCAGGCAAACCCCACAGGAAGCCCTGACCCGCCAGGCCTCTTGACTGCCTGGGTTTGACACACACATGCGACTTCATCTTGAAGCTGACAACTTTCACAGGTGGTACCAGGAGTGAAAATAACTCCAGGTTTATAATAAAACAGTAAATAATGTAATGGTGTTCGCTTTCATTCTAGGTTCCACATCTCTATGGAAATGAATATTTATTTTTCCTCGTGGCGATTTTTTATTAATAATAAACCAAATGAAAAAAGCATATATATTGAAAGTGTATGATTTTATCTCTCATTTCTCTTCTATTTCATCTTCCTGCTACTCACATTTTTAAAAATGGTTGGGAAGACTGGGTGTTCAAGGGCCATCAGCTCATATTACATTGATAAACGTTCCCTGAGGCTGTGGTCACAGGTTCAGCTGTTAGAAAAAAAATGAAACAAAAACACACCATAAGCTGCAGCATACCTTTATGTGCTGACACATTAACTTTGCATTTTCAAAGGTAGTGTTTTCTAAATAGCCAGAAGGTCTGCTATCATATCAGCAGCGCACATGATTTTAGAATCCGGGTGGTAACGCTCTGATTGCAGTTGGACCTGGTGAGCGAAGCAGACCCCAAAACAGAGTGTGCTTGGAGAGAGCAAACATCATCAGGAGCCCAGGAGGCCGCTGTCCTCAGCCCTTCGACCCCCTCGTGACTCTGCCCTGTGTCCAGACAACAGGGAGTTTGCAGAGTATGCTAGAGCCGACTCGATTCCTCATGATTTTCCTAGCGACTCCCACCTCTTTCTATCCTTTTTTAAAATTTAACTTCAATTTTCACTGTGCATAATCTTGGACAGCCTGACATTGCCGTGCCTACTTCTCAAGGGCGTGGGATAGTTCTACTTGTTGCCACTGGCAAACAGCGTGGCCAAACTGTTCAGAATCCTTAAAGGGCCTCTTTCCTACTATTATACAGATAGGAAAAAATAAACTTGATGTTTGAGAATCTGTCTTATTTTAAAGGCTTATTAAATGTTATAATTGGCTTACCAGCTTGCTTTTCCTGATTGTCCCAATGCAACAGGAGCAAATAAAAAAAAAAATCACATGGGTAAGAGCTCCACATTAAAAGTTTATTTTATGACAAATTTCTTGCTCATGTTTACCCATTTTCTTATACTCCTAATAATTTCAATTATAATTATTAAAAACTATAATTATATTATTATATTATGCAAGTTATTTTTGGCCAATCATTTCTCAACTCCTGTGTTTTTGGGAGTCAACATAATTGTACTCATTGTTTTAATGATAAAGAATTGCAGGAAATCTTCAACCTCTCCACTATGCACCTTCAGAGAGAATAACACTCTTCCTGACAAAGATGAAGATCTCCACCGAAACGAGAAAAATAAAATAGTATACGGGCATCAACCAGGGTGTGGAAAGGCAAGAGCAGGTGTGGTGGTGAGTGAAAAGGAACCCTAAAATCTCCATCAATCAAAATACTTAGGAAACACCACAAGCTTCAACCTTTAAGACCAAGTATGCGCCTGGATTTGTCTCCTTTTCCTTCTTCCTTCCCTGCTGCCAACCTAATTTCCCTATATGTATTTATTTAAAAATGTTGTGAAGTCTATCTAACCTTCAAATCTATGGATCACTTTTGGTAGAACCAGCAAATATAAATTCTGAGGGGAGATTTCACTGAACAGAAAGAGGAGAAAGAAGATGTGTTTGCACTTAGTGAGCTCCGGAAGAAGCTGTGTTCGATTCTTTATTTCCTCTGTCAGCCAGCATGTGAAGATGAGGCTTCCTGCAGCCTCTTGGGCAAGGAAGGGAGGGTGTTGCATTTCTGTTTTTAAATTTTTATTGGTGCATGTTTGCAGTAGATAAAGACTGCATGCACCGCAGGGAGCTGGTACATGAACAGAACGCATCTCAGTTCTTTTTATGTACCCTCCCCTCCCTTCCTTTCTCCCTCCCTGCATCTCTTGGTCTGCATCCAAGTTGCGAAAGAACCACTGTATTTTATTTCTGAGAAGGGACCTGCACATGGCTTTGCGGTGACAAGGGTTGGTTATAAAATTTTTTCTCCTGCTGTATATCCATGTATATCTTCTACACGTGCTGTTTAGTTTCTTTAAGCCTTTGCTTTGAATATCACACATAGAGTATGGAAAAGGAACATCATCTATTTAACTATTTTCTTTTCTGATTTTATAATGTTTGAGGTAGGGAGAGTTAAAGAGCAAATCTTCAACATTGACTTACTGCAGACAAAAATGACTTTTAGTACCAAATGGTCAAAAATCACAGCTCCTGAATTCATCTTACATGGGAGTTTCAAAACAGCCATCATTTGAAAATCAAGTCACATGCGTAACAATGCTTGTTTTTGAGCTGAATTTCCAGACTCAAAGAGAAGTTTAAGGTCCAGGTGGCTGCTATGATAAGCATCATGGCAATTTGTCTCCTCCTTGTAATTGTCAGTCTTACGTAGCACTTCAGCACATGGTCTGAAGGAGCAAAGAGAACAAAAAACAGCAAAGGAGATACCAAACAAACCTTTGAAAACACATTTGTTAATAAAACCCTGGCAAGGCTCGGAAAGATATTCATCATGCTTGGTGCTTTTGAAGTCCTTAGAGACACCTGCTTCCACAGCCAGCTTCTCTGACAAATGATATTGACTCTTGAGGCTGCTCCAGCTCAGGAGACGACGTATGTGGCACCAACCACAGGGGCACTGTGTGCATTGGATCCATGGATGTGACCAGGGAAATCATCATATCAGAAGAAAAGACAAACCAGCAAAGTGGGGCTTAGGAGGGCTCCAGGCTTCCTGGCGCACAGTGACACTTCTGCTTGCCTGTGGAGTAGGTGAAGGCTGTGACCTTTTAGGGCAAACATACTTGCTTTACAGAGTGGGAAACTGAGACTCAAATGTTTAAGACACCTCAAGCCATGTAGGCCACCTGGGGGAGGCCTCGGATTTGTACAGAGTTTGAGACTCCAATCCATCATCATAAAAAAGTTATGCATCCTGAATTTTTGTAAGCTGGACACCAGTCCCATTACAGCTGAAAAATAGATCAAAACTATACTTTCTTTAAAAGTTTGTGTCCCTGCGATAACCCAAAAATATTTTAAGAAAAAAATAGGTTACCTTTGAACATAAGAATATTTGTCACACTGTATTTTTCTTCTGAGTCATGTAGTGAGTCTTAATATTATCTCATTAATCCTTTCAAAGGCCTCCATGGGTACCAAGCAAATCTGACACTTTCAGCTCCAAATCTGGCTGAGCTGTGTGGCCAAACTGCATGTCAGAACCAGGAATAGATCCTTTATCTCTAGGGCCTTGACCCCGAGCTTCAGAATCAAAACCCAATCCAATATTAGCATGCTATATGCATTATACAGACAGCGCCCTTGGCCAAAAGGAGAAGTGTGAGGATGCCAGGTTTGCACCTGGGGCAAAGAATCAAAGCACTGGGCCTTGTGCTACAAGCCTGACAGCTCAGCACTCTGGGAGGCTGAAGCAGGAGGATTATAACTTCAAGCCCAGCCCAGGCAACTTAACGACTTAGCCAGAAACAGCCTTTAAAAATTCAAGAAGAGCTGGAGATGCAGCTCAGTGAGAAGGCTCTGGGTTCGATTCCCAGTACCAAAACTAAACAAAAACAAAAAGAAGGATGAAACCAAGCCAGAATGGAATTTCCCTGAAGACCCTTGCAGGTCCCCTCTTCTGCTCCAAAGCGTTGTCTGAACATGAGAAATGCTTTTCTCGGACATTATATGGTGTATTCTCTTATAACGAATAAATGGATGAATTTCCTAACTCCTTCAAATTGTAAGGTAAATGTAGCTGTGATGGTGAATTAATTTTCTGCATTAATTACCTACTGCTGCCTAACAAATTATCCCCAACTTTGTCCCTCAGAACAGCAGACATTAATGTTCTCATGGGCTCTGGGCATCAGGACCCCAGGGGTGGCTGCTGACTGCCTCTTGTCAAGGTCACTCAATGTCACAGACAACAACCAAAGGTGACAACAGGGGCTGTGGAGTTGCATGCAGATTCTAATGGACAAAGGTCTCCTGAGCTCCCCGGAGTGGATTAGGTAGAGCTGATACCATTGTTGGCCAGAGACCATCCCAGGTCCTTGCCATAGGGCCTCTCAGGACAGTATGACCTGCTACCTGCTTATGTCAGGGAGGAGGCTCCCAAGACAGAGCCTGGGCATTGGGTGACCTTCCCATGAAGGGGCATCTCGTCACCTCTGCGGTGTTCCATGCAGGTTCACGGAGCCACTGAATCCACTGCCATTGGAGCATTCCCTTCCACAAAGCACTGGCCCGGGAGATGGGGTCATAACTGCTCTTCTGTTTCCATTTCCTGTAATAGAACAGAATTTTCACATATAAATGTTAGGTAGGCATTATCTGTTATTTTTGTACTATCTTTTTTAGGCTTGCTCTCAAGTTTTTTGCTCTAATTATAAAATTTAGGTCTGTAATCTTCCCCTACCTGTTTCTCTCTTTCTCTCTCTCTCATTTTATTTTCCAGTCGCCACAATGTTAATATTATATGGAATAATTGTCTATTATGAAGTTGAAATGAAGACTTCCATCTTCCTTATTGCTCTCTCCTGTTATGGTTTTGTTAGATGAGTCTTTTCTGGACATCAGAAGGCTTTGGAGGTGATGGAGAATTTCTGCATAACACAGAGATTTTTGTTACCTCAGCAAGTGCCACAGAGGTTATATCCAAAGCATCCTGGATTCTTCAAATAACAAAGAAACTTGAGAAAAATACTGAAGCCCACCTGAGACTCGGGATGAGACAGTCAGGTGGGGTCAGCTCAGCGTGCCCTGACCCATTCCTGTGCGAAGGTCTCACACACAGATACACACACACACACACACACACACCAGGTGGCACTGTATTGGGCTCCAGGCCTCCTGGGAATCCCTTTCCTCTTCATAAATGAGACATTGTCCTGTCAGAGCAAAACACAGAAGATGGGCCTACAACTGGAGCTCAGAATGCTCACATTAGCAAGCGCACAGGCATGGCTTATCAGAAAGAAAACTAATATAAATAGCAAGCATTTGCTGAGGCCATTTGAGGAAAGCAACACTCTCCTGGTAGGAACTGATGGAGACAATACATAAAATGAAAGTTGGACATTGTTGCTGTGGCAATTGGATTAAGATGTCTGAAACAGTGGAAAGCATATCCACACCAGTGTCTCTTCCCTAAGCCACAAACACACACACACACACACACACACACACACACACACAGTTGAAAACAATGCCTAGCATGGACATTAGAGACTGCAGAGCCGAACACTTTCAAGCAAAGGGAACCCTTACTGCTGACCACCCTTCTCCAACCACAGAGGCAAACGCCGCCTTCTCACCAGCTGAGCAGCAGGATGTGGGAGAACCAGGTGTGATTCCAAGTCCCAACTCTGCGAGGAGGAAGAGCACGTCTAGTAAAAACCAAGCAAAGCTGGACTCCATGTGCCTTGTGATCAGATGTAACTGCCACGCTCCAGGCCATGGTTTTATAATGAATGCTGTTAGATCCCAGCGGGAGAGGACTTGGGGCTGAGAGCCACAGCTGTCAGTTTCTGATCTGTTAAAAGGACCCCTTGGACTTGTTTCCCATGGACAAATGAGGCACAGATACCCAATCCTGCCAGGGCAGAGCGGGCTTTCTATCTCGAAAGGGGGAAAGAACCTAGGCTCCCTTTTCCCAGAACCTTCTCCCAGGTGCTACTCCCACAAGCCCCACTGCTGGCCGACGCAACCTTCACCACATCTTAAAATTCAATTTTATGCACAGCCCTTAGTTAAAATTACCATACTGTGTTCTTAGAATTAATAAAGTGCCAGGGAAGAACACTTGCATTTTAAATATATACTGTTAAGGTGACATGGTTACAGATAATTTCATTTTCAATTGCACCTCTGATGTGCAACATGACACAGCAAGATCTGAAAATGAAACAAAATTGCTTGGAAGCTGGCAAGGTCCTCTGGTTAGATAAACAAACTGACCACAGTCTGATGGTTTCATTTTCAGTTCCCCAGTGTAATTTGATTAAAATACCATGCCATGGAAAATTTTGTTTTAATGGAAAAAAAAAAACCAAACCAAGGCTGTGAAAATATCTTTGTGGTATTTCTACCTCTTATTTTGTTAAAGGTTTTCCTGTCTGTCACACTTTATTTTCTAGCTGTATTATCCTTGTAAAAAACATCACTGAATAGTTTTGAAACAGTAGAGTGTTGGATTTTTCTGTCTTTCTGCCCCTCTCTCGGTGCAAGATCTTAGAGTTCTAGGTCGGACACCCTGCCCATCTGTAAGTGGGGAGACTGAGGCCAACTTGGGGCACACATCGAGATTCCCGCACCATCTTTCATCTCAGCCCAGCAAGGCAGAGTTGCAGGGCTGGCCATACAAAGGGGGTGACGAGGAAGAAAATCCTGCAGTCCTTCCTCATTCACACAGCAGCAGTACTAGAAGCCCCTCCAAAACTATTTGTCTTATTCTGCTTGTGTCTTTATGATAAATCTTCCTGAGCATAAACAACCCATTCATTTGTGAACAAACAGAAAAAGAAACAATGGTGGTATTGTATAGAAGCCATATTATGGAGCACTGTTTGTCCCACTGCCCCCTAAAAAATCATGTGTTGAAATATTCACCCCACAGCAATGATATTCAGGTGTGGGCTTTGGGAGACAATCGGGTCCTGACTGTGAGCATCTGGAATGGGATTAGGGCCCTTATAAGAAGAGACACAGACACAGACTTCCACACCCCCTCCTCACTGAGCATACAGCTGGCTGTGACTTCACCCGACACTGGCTCTGCCAGTTCCTTGATCTTGGACTTCCTGGCCTCCAGAGCTGTAAATGTCTTTGGTTTGAGCCTCTTCCCTAGTTGGAGCTGGCATGTTCTCCAGGGCCCATGTGTTCAGTCCTGGACTCCAGTACACAGTGACACTGAGAGGTGGCACCCTTCAGAGGTGAGACCTAGAGGAAGGAAGTGAGGTCCCTGGGCTGTGGCCTTTGAGGGAGACATCATCGGGACCCCACCCCTTCCTGTCTTTCTCTGAGCATCCTGGCCACTCCAGTGTACAGACCTCTTCTGCAGGATGTGTGTGGTCACTGCATACTCCAGAGGCACAGGGTCAAGTGGCCACGGACTGGAACCTCTGAAACTGAAGAAAAACAGAACTTTCCTCCTTTTAAGCCCAAACGGACTAAGATGAGTTGTACGTATCTGGGGGCCATTGGCTTGAGGAAGCACTGGGTGAAGATTTGGGAGCAATTCTAGACTGAGTCATGCTATGCACTATGTGATTCTGAACAAAAAAGAGTAGGCAGAACATTCTAGAAGCAATGTCATGCTGCTGTACTGACAGCTGAGGCTGTCTCTGGGGTGTCTGGTCAGAGATGCTGCTTTGATCTTGGCCTCCACTGCTGTCTCTCCTTTCTATCTTCTTTTGTCTTCCTTCCTTTGCGGGCTTCCCTTCTTCAGAACCAAATCTTCTCCTTTCACGTTCTATTCAGCAAACCATCCAAATTCATAGGCAATTTATCACAAAATCTCAGCCTCAGACAGTCACTCCTACAGCTGCAAGGTGAACTCCATAATGCACTTCCTACAGGGCAGTAAGCAAGTCCTCCAACCCTCGGCTAATGGAGCAGCTGGACCTGCTCTGTCATTTGAGTGCTCTTTCACCTGCAAAAGAGAGCCTTGCTTCTGCATCACAGGGGCAAAGGACAATTCTTGAGGGATTGAGAAAAGTACCCTCTCTCCAACCAGCCTTCTTGGGCTGAGGTATTCCCAGTCCCCAGACAAGGTGCTGCCGCACCTTTGTTTTACTATGGCAGATTGCAGAGGGCTGGATGGCTCCATCAACATTTACTCCACACAATTCTGAAGGCTGAACATCTAAGACCAAGGGCAGCATGGCTCTTTTTTTGGTGGAGTCTTTCTTTGTGGCTTCTAGATGGCCTTTCTCCTCCTGTGTCCTCACCTGGGAGCACACACAGAACAGGAAGAGAGTGCTAAAGGGCGTGGACTCTCATGAGCTCCCTCTTCTCCACCCCCCAAGGTTCCACCATCAAATACCATAACACTGAGGTTCGGGCTTCAGCACGTGGAGGTCAGGGAAACACACACATACCAAGACTTTTAATATCACCACAATCCAGTCTCCTTCCCCACAAAAGCCTTTTTGTGTTTTTACTTACAGTAATATTGTGATTGTCCAGTTTGTCTCTTATTCATTCTTTCCTCTTGAATAAAATTCCATACGGTACCATCATGATTTTTGTTGTTAGTTTTTAGTGGATTTTTGTATTTTAAGTATCTTTTCCCACTAACACATCTCAAAAGCCTCCTTTCCCCAGTCTATCCGTGTATTTCATTTCCCATGTGGCATTATTCTCTATTTGGCAAGAAGTGGTTTGTGCATTATTCATAGACAGAAGCTTGTTCAACAAGGGAAACATCAGCAATGCCTATACCCTACATCAAAGTCTCTGACACATGTCAGCACTGGGACTTAGAGTCCTGACTCAGTAATCCCACTTCAAAGAGTTTGTCTTAAGTAATCAGCAGTGTTATCTGCAGTTGTACACAGCTGCTCCACACAGATTACCTAAACACATAAAAATTCTGTAATAACATAAGAATGAGAGGTAACCCTGGGAAGCCTTTACCTGATGCTGCCTCATATGGATAACAGTGACATCTCTGACAATAAGCGAAGATTCTGAAAATGGACAAGTTAGGTACAAAGGAAGAATGCAAAGTTGTAAAAGATCAAAGAACAGAAATGCCAGAACTAAGAGATGAGTGGGGGGAAGAAGGAAGGAAGGGCAAGTGGATGAAAAAACCCACTAAGATGTGCTATGTGCGTGTACCAATTTCCCACAAGGAATGCAAATGCTGTGTACTACATTCATCTACTAAAATTTAAACAAAACTTAAGAAAAATAAACACTAGTACTAGCTAAAAAACAGTAGTTTTAAGGCAATGATCATATTTGTTCTTGAAAAACAATTATGGCATCATATTATTTGTGTCAAAATCACTTGAACCTGAAGGTTCAGTCTTAGGATAGGACAAGATACATGAAAAAGAAATAAACTTTTTAATTTTCTTGAAACTTGAGAATGTTAGAAATGAATTAAATAAAATTCTATGCTTTTTAAAAAAGAAAAGATAATTCTGGAAATGGCTAGAATGAGCTAGAACCCCATTCAGAACCTATATTGACCCAAAGCATTAGCAGGTAGTAGTCACCTAAAACAAACTGTGCTCTAAAGCAGAGTTAGAGGCCTTTGCAAAAAAAAAAAAAAAAAAAAAAATGTGGCATATATATAGATGCCTGTCTTCCAGAATCTGACACTGAGGAAAACAATTCTATACAGAATAATATCACTTGTTAAACAAGCTGACATTTGTTAAAATAGCTATAATGCCTATTTGTATATATTTCAAATATTTCAGAAGACAACAGAAAAGATGGCCTGAGGACATCCCAAGAACCAGCAGGACTCCAGCCTTTGCAGCCTCAGAGTTGCAAAGGTGAAAGACTTTGCTTTGAGAAGAGAGCCCCAGAGCACCTTGTTCCAGAATGGCTTTGACCTAGGGAAGTTGTTCCTTAGAATTTGGTTCACAGACACTGGACCCCTACAGCCAAGAGAGAGGGAAGCCTGGCTGCTGCTCCAGCTGGCAGTAGACCTTGGCATCATCCATGTGGTGCTGGTTTTAGATGCCTGCAGAATGCAAGAGTTGTGGGGTCAGGAAGGCTTCACCCAGATTTCAGAAGAAGCTCTGGGAGGCCAGGCAGTGTGCACCTGAGAGGGCAGAGTGTGAAGCCGAATGTACATTGAAGATGCCACAAGTGTGGAGAGGCCAGGAACATGGATTGTTTGAGAAAAACTGCAAGGAGGGACCAGAGCCAGCCCCAGAGAGAAGCCATGGGAGCTACAAGCACCGGCGGTGCCTTAGGGGCGGAACCATCCAAACCCTTTGGAGTTCACAACTTGCCACAAATTACCAGGGATGCAGAATGGAACTGTTGGATTTAATGCATGCCTGCTGGATTTTAGTCTTGCTTTGTTCCCATTCCTCCTGTTTGTAACTTTTGGAATGGAAATGTCCGTCTCATGCTGTTAAACATTGGAAATGTTTGACTTTCTTTTCATTTGTACAGGGGCTTGCAGCTAAGAGTTTGCCTTAAATCCCAGAGGAGACTTTGGACTTGAATTTTTCAGAAAGTGTTAGGACTTTGGTAACTTTCAGAGATGGACTAAATGCCTTTTGTCTAAAGGGATGTGCATGAGTCTTTGGGGAATCAGGGGTGGAATGTTATAGCTATGTCTGTAATTCCCCCCCAAGGCCTCATGCAGGCATAGCTGGGGCTTTTTCTGAGGTGGTTGGACCTAGAGTGTGTGATGCTGGAATTGACTCATGGAGCAATGCTAGGCTCAAGGGCACTAGGATTAAGGCTGTGAGTGCTGCCCACCCTAAGTAGCCTGGATAAGAAAAAAGGGGCAGAAAGATGCTGTTAAGACCTCTTGTTGTTTTGCTACTTTGTGCCTGTCATAAACTGTTTCTCCTCTGCAATGGCCCTCCACCATGCCACCCTGCCTTGGAGCCAGCCGATTATGGACTGAAACCTCTACAAACTGTGAGCTAAATAGACCTTTCCTCCTCTAACTTTTGGTGTTCGGTATTTGGTCTCAGCAAAGAGAAAAGTAAGTAAAACAACAACATATAAAACACTCTAAAATATCCTTCTTTAACATGCTTTTACTTAAAGTTTATTTTGTGAGAAATTAAAATAACTACAATAGTTTTCTTTTGACTAGAATTCACATGCTTTCCCTTTCTTGAAACTAATTTGATCTCTTTATATTTTAATATGTGGTTTACAAGAAGCATTTATCATAATTTATCATTTTATTCTATTTGGAAAGATATGTCACTGAGTATCAAATCCACTCATATTTAATGCAATTTCTTATATGTTGGGATTTTAGTCTATTATGTTAATAATTGTTTCAGTTTGTCCTTTTAAAGGTTCTTTTAGTTTACATTCTTTCTAATTCTTGTGTTTCATTTTTTAAATGATTGGACGTATTAAAAAATAATTCATTTCCCTTCATTTGTTCAATAGGCTTGTATATCTTGATATTTTTTGTGGTTTTCCTAAAGAACACAGCATATATCCTAAACTTATTACCTATATACCCATGAACATACAGACACACACACACACACACACACACACACACACACACATCCACACACATTGCAGAGATAAGGCCAAACCAAATACTGTATTAGTTCCATTTACCTTCTCTCAACTTTATGCTCTTATCATATCTTAATTCCCTTTATTGTAAATGCATTATATTAATATATAAATATTTCTGTCTGTGAATAATCTGTATCAAAACTTGAAGTAAATGTCAGTTTACTTAGACTGGAAGTAGTGGTACATGCTTATAATCCCAAGGGAGGAGGATCCCAATTTAAAGCCCAGCTTGGACAATTTAGCAACTTACTGAGACCCTGTATCAAAATATAGCAACTTAGTGAGACCTATATCAAAATAAAAACAAAAATTTTTTAAAAGCCAAGGATGTGAGAATAGCTCAGTGCAAATGCCCTAATTTCAATACCCAGTGCTGGGGAGAGGCAGAGAGACAGGTAGATACAGAGAAAATTTAGATAGATAGATAGATAGATAGATAGATAGATAGATAGATAGATAGATAGATGATTGATAGATAGATAAATAGATGGATTCAGTCTTTAATGAATCCCTCCATTTTAGTCTGTGATTATTTCTTTCTGAAGTGAAGGTGTCTTTCTTTTCTCTATTCATGGTTTCTTGGCTCAGGTTTTGTTTGGGTAACAATATATTTATTTTAATTTTGCTTTTGACAGATATGGTTCTTAGCATTGGGTTTTCAGTGCAATGGTCAAAGACCCGTGGTCTCTCAGACTTCTTAGACCTGATTCTATCATCACTTGTTTCCATTGATCTTGCAGAGGAATTAGCACCTTCTCTTGTTGATCCTTAGCAGTGTCTCTCTTTTTCCTTCTAACTTAAGAGCATTCTTTTATTGTTAGCTTTTCCACTGTTTAAAGTGATGTTTGTGGTGATTTGGGGGAAGATATCCTCCCTCAGCCTCTTAGTTCTTCTTATATCTATGACTTAACTAAACAGTTTAAAGAAATTGTTAACTATTAAACTTTCAACTACTGTTTCTGTTCCATTACCATTTTCCTAGGATTTCATTTTCACTATGTCTGAAATCTGTCTTATGATGTCTTTGTGAGCATTTCATAATCTTGACTTTTCATACATTGATGTACATATTTTCTTATGATTTACTTTCTAGTTTACTGAATCTTTTGTTTGGCTATTTATGATTCATGTCTTCTATAGCCATTATCTGAACCCTCTTGTTTATGTTTCATTGTGTATACACTTTTCTGTTTTCTTCAGCATGATTTTGTCTTTGTAAATGACTGGTTATTTTTACTGAGTGCTTCATATTATATATGACAGGCTCGGCAAGTGATTTGAGGTTTTGTAGATACTTAGAATTCCTGATCACTTTTGTCCAGTGAGAGATCAATGTTAATTCCAAACTGAGTTAATTCCCTTGTTGAACATGCTTTGTTTAATATGCACTATGGCTTGTCAATTGTGACTTTCACACAAAGACTGGGGCTGATATAAACCCCTCTTCCTTGGTGGTCCCTGAATTAGAATTGTTATATTTCTATTTTTATAATTGGAGAGAGTACTTCCTGGTTTCTTAGCCTTCCCATCAATCTTGCAAAATCAAGAAATATCTCAAGGTTAAAAGATACACCAAATGTCATATTTAACTCTTGGAACCCTCCTCCCTGATCCTGGTTCTGAAGGTTTCGTTGCCTTGAAAGACTTTATATGTCTTTCATGTTTTTGTATCACATGGCCCAACTTTTCTGTACAAATACCGTGATACTATTTGACATCTGAATACAAAACCAACACTAGTGAGAGTCCCAACAATTACATTTTAATGTTTAAGTGAGAAAACTGGAGTTAGTACTTCCAAGTAGCTAGGACACACCTGTGTTAAAAGAGCTCTGAATATTATGTCCTCATTATTGATTAAATATTGATAGCAATAGCAATTAGCATTGTGTAGAGTTAAACTTCCCTTCACACATAGGACCTTTTGCTTAGTGAAATAAGCCAGATATAAAAAGAATATTACATGATGTCAATTATACGTAGACTATTTTTTAAAAGATCAAATATATGGAGATAGAGAATTAAACAATGGTTATGAGGTGGTTATGAATGGAAAGATACAGATCAAAGGACACAAAGTAGAAAAAATACAGGATGTAATACATGAGGGATATAGGTAACACAATTGTACTGTATTAAGGATTTCTGTTAAATAAGTAGGTATTGTTTGAAAAAAATAAAAATGGGGAAGAGAATATTATGTCTGTAAACCTGGATGATCATTTTTTATTTCTTGCCCGCAAAAATATCTTAAGATCAAAATTGGATAAAAATACAACAGCTGAGATGCAACTAGTAAAAGAATTGAAAAAAAAAATCACAATGGATGCATCTAAATACTTAACATTCTTCCCTCCAGGGTGAATTTTACATCTTGACACCTCTCAGAGATGGAAGAACAAGATAAAAGTACATTTCTATATTCTTTTTTGGGACAGCATAACAATAATTTACCTGATTAAAAATAATAGAGAACATTTTACATTGTGTTACATGAGATTTTATTTGAAATTTATCAGTGAAACAGTGGATGAGAAAGCAGTATTAATTTTAAATATCTTTAACATTTTATATACCTCTAAGACCTTTGAAATGTAAAGACAATACCTACAACTCTGTTAACACCCAGGTTTGGGATAATCGTAATTTAGAGTCTGAATGGTACTCAATTCTCTCATAATCCTCTAAGAAAGTTGCTGTTTTCTATTTTATAAAGCTGAGGACCTCAGAACTCAGAGAGCTTATAAAAGTTGCCCGGAGCTGTTCAGGTAATCACAGCAGAATGGTAACCAGCATCCGGGCCACTACTTAGCGTTTTATACACCAAATCTGGATGACGTCAGAGAACATTTTACAATGGAATACATGTTATTTTAAACGCTAAGGTTGCAGATATTCATACACTTCTTGCTAGCTAGATGTTAATGATGTAGATTATAAAATTCCAAAAACGAGATAATGAAATCATCAAAATAAGATATCTGGAGACAAAATTTCAAGATTGACAGCTATGCACTCTTCGGCAGCTTTGCTCCTGAATTTCAGCTCCCCTTCTACCCCTGTCTCCACTCTGCTGTGGACCTCCTTACAGAGAAGACATCTTCCCGACTAGGTGGGCAGTTCCCGCAGTTCTCCCCCGAGTCTACAAACCAAACCAGCTCTGTCTTATCACTTAACAACACTGTAATTCAACAGCTATGTGTTGAGCGCCGCTTTGTGCTGTCAACGAGTTTTAAGCACGGGGAATAAAGTGGTGAGGAAAACAGACAGAATTCTTGGCTCTATGGAGACTGAATTCCAGTGGGAGGAGAAGACAAGAACACGTGAGCAAACAGAGGAACGATACAATTTTAGACAGATCGGCTTCGACGAGACCATCAGTTCCCTGCGTGCCAGAGTGTGAGGTTCTGTTTAATCTGAACAGGCGGGGACCCACCTTCTTTGGTGACATTGTCCGTGTTATTTTGGGGTCTCAGACGCTCATGACTGCAGAACAGTAGTAGTCCTCATAATGGTGAGGACACCAGTGCTTCGGAGCGTGCTCTCTTGACAGGGAAACAAAAAGATGGTGAATCATTTCTCTCAGTGCACGCAGGATATGCCTTCTGTGAGCCACGGCTGTCTATCTTGTTTAATATTTGGGCCAGTGGTGGGAGAATGATTTCAATGGCACAATATTTGCTGAGGGCTGAAGACTGTATTTGACTTAATTGTATTAACAGAGGCACAGCTTCCTCTCCGAGGCTGTAATCACTCTCAGTGATTATGATAGCACTTATACTACCAGGCCCTGCTGCAGCCCATCCCTTCCAATAAATTGGTGCCAGAGTAATGAGTAATATTCATGATTTGATAGATAAACTCATAACCACAACTCCCTCCAGAATCACTCTGACGTTAAATTGGTATTTGTACTGACATTCAGAGGGGTTCATTCCGCACAAGACCATAACACCAAGGCAAAATGTATGCAGCAAAAACCAAAAGCAATGCTCAGCTGGGGCTGGGAGAAAAGGTCAAGGCGATAAAATAAATTTGAGGAGAATATGGAAGCCCTTGTCAAGCTGCACTTGGGATGTCTTGTTGACCTTTATGAGCAAGGCCAGGTTGCTTTTAACATTTCAAAGCAATTGCTTTTTCTAAAATTTAGAAATATAAAAAAGCAGAAATGTGGCAAATGGTACATAGTGTTTGAATGTGAGGTCAAGAAATTTTGGGTTTAACTGGAGGCTGTCAATTTCTATAGCCTCCTGTGTCTTTTTGATAGCAAGCATTCCTTTCTTCACATGCTGGACTTTGTTTAAGATCCTGTATGTATGCCAGACTTAACTTTTTAAGTTCAACTGTTGAGCTGAACTGCATTAACATAAAAGTTGTACATGTTAATATGGTACCAGCCATGTGCTATGGCGTGCGTTTACTCCCAACAACCTGAGGAAGCCAGGTCTCTTGTGCGAGATTTACTCTTTTTCCTGTTCTTGGCAGAGTTCACCTTTCCTGCCCTGTGGTATTCCTTGGAAAGAGTATTCCACAATTAACTTAAATATTCTAGTGTCAATGTACTATTGTTTTTCTTGATCATTATTTTTAATTTTTTCCTGTTGCAAATGTTATTT
The DNA here is from genome assembly GCF_053883595.1 of Heterocephalus glaber. NCBI lineage: Eukaryota > Metazoa > Chordata > Mammalia > Rodentia > Bathyergidae > Heterocephalus > Heterocephalus glaber. The sequence continues at coordinate 12,645,442 of NW_028258381.1, forward strand.
CTGTTAACTCTCTTATACATTTATCCAGGTGTAAATATGCAAATATTCCTGTAGGGACAGAGATGGATCCTGTGTGTGGTATACATAGTGACATCTTGGGGCTCTGACATTTCAAACTTTAAATGATAATACCCTACATATTTCCATGTGTTTATAGCAAATTTCCATCTCATAGGCCCTCTAAATAAGAGCTTATTTTGTTTTACACCTTTCCCAATATCTCATAAGTAAAATCAATTACTGTCTACCAAACAAAACAAATGTGAAATGATGTCTGGTAGTTTTAATTTGTGATTCTAAGAAATTTATAATATAAATTAAATTTTCAATGGAGAGTGAGGAAAAGGTTAATGCCTCGGACTGTATTGTAAAAGTTCTGCTGCGCCAATAATTCTCCATGTTCCAGTCATTTCGGTACAAAGGAAACCACGGAGCAAAGGGGGGCAGTGTGGGATGGGGGCCTGTCTGCCATTTGCCAGTCGGGGAAGGCAGGGAGGCGCTGTTGAGAACATCATCCCACATCAGAAATCGAGAACGAAAGGTGAGATGCCATTTTTCTTTCCTGGATGAAAATTCTTGAAGATCATAAATCACAGCTGGAGGCCAAGGGGGAAAGATGCCAGTGCTTACCACAAATAAAGGAGAGAAAACATGTGTTTAGGCTGCATTTAGCATCCAGATTGATCACTTGGTGACTTTGGTTGTGGCTGCCTTTATAATAACTCCACTGGGACAGGTGATGAATGGTGCATAGGCCGTAAGCAGGAAGATGAACTGGGTGTGAAAGTGCTCACAGTGATTTTTATACAAAGAGAGAGGGTTAGCATCAGTGTGGAAGGGGACTCCAATTCAGAGAAAATCCACTCGTGAATGAAAATATATTAACAGAATTCCAGAAGTAAATACTGAGGGGGGCCATCTCTCAATTTTGGGATGATATATGGTTTTATTTTACTTAGCCATGCTTTTACATCTTGAAAATTCTCCATAATGGACACAGGTGCGTCCTGGGCAGCAGTTGCAACACCCTGAAGCTCCTATAGCTCCACAGTCAGATTTCAGGTGCAGGGAAGAAATTGAGAGGAAGCATGGGGAGCCTGGGGCTGACCTGCACTCCGAGAGCACCTGCAGTCCTGTGGATGCGTGTGTGTCCACGTGTGTGTCCGCATGCACCAACATGGTAATAGTTAAGGAGGGAGGTAGTTTACAGGGATTGCTATTTTGCACTATTTTTTTCTCCTGTGTTTGAACTTCTCCTTTACAGAGTTGAGAATCTGTGAATTCAGGCATGTGAGGATGGTTTCGTTGGCAGTGCTCATTTATTCGTGGAAAGTGTCCATGCAGAGTGGTTGGTAGCAATTCAGAGATCTGCAGGGTCAGCCATGGCAAATGCATCCCTCCTAGGGTGAGACAGGTTAATCGTTAAGATCACCAGAATGATTTAATCAGCTATGGAAGATTCTGATTAACTTTTCAGATTAAAAACGGGTAAGAAGCTTGCTGATGTTGAAGAAAGTATATTCCATAGTTGAGCCTTATTATAAACTGAAAATTTATTAGATTTACTGCAGGTAAAATATGCATATATAAAGATTCCTCCCTACAAAAGCAATGACAATAATAATAATAATAATAATAATAATAATAATAATGCTAAAACACCATGACGGGGGGACAGATTATTTTTTAAAATTTTATTAGTATTTATTGCAACATATAATAGTCACACTCATCTTGGAGGACCGATGCATATACTTATTACATCTCGATCATTTTTACTTCCCTCTCCCTACCCTCTCCTCTCCCCCATTATTCAAATCCCCTTCCAAACTCTAGAGTCTACCTCCTTGTTTCTTAATATGTCTCTTTTATTTTACTTTTTACATTATTTATATTTTGGGTCTTTATTTTTCTATATTCACCCTCTTATTCTTATTTTTTAAAATTAACTTTATTGGTACATTTAAGGTATACAATGTAATGACATTCATTATTGGAAATTTTCACCTTTACATAATCTCTCTTGGTTATTTTTCCCCCTTCCCCTGCCCTCCCTTCAATCCCTCCATCCCTCCCTATTTACAAAGACTTTGTTTCCATTTATTCATTTTCTCATATTAATTCCATTCCCTTCTAAAACCATGCAATATTTAATCTTCTGCTACTTATGTGTTTGGCTTAAGTATTATGTATTATGGTTTCAAGATCCATCCATTTTCCTGAAAGTGAGCAAAATTTATCCTTCTTTATGGTGGAGTAGTACTCCATTGGACATTTCTACCACCTTTTCTAAATCCATTAATCTGCTGATGGACATACAGGCAGCTTCCATGGTTTAGCTATTGTGAATTGTGCTGTATAAACATAGCTAAGCATGTATCACCTCAACATGATGATTTTACCCCTTTCAGGAAGATATCCAAAAAAAGTATATCTGGCTCAAATTAAATTTCTATTTTTCTTTTCTTTTTTTTTTTAGAATTCAGCATCCCAATTTGCACAGTAGTTGTACTAGTTCACATTCTGACCAACAGTGTAGAAGTGTTCCTTTCTCCCCACAGCCTTGCCAGCATTTGTGATTTGTAGTGTCCTTAATGACAATCATTCTTGCTGGAGTAAAATGAAATCTGAATGTTGTATGGATCTGCATTTCTCTATGGGCCAAAGGTGCTGAACATTTTTTTATGTATTCATTGATCATTTCCTCTCCTCTTCCTCCTCCTCTTCTTCTGTCTGCTCATTTAAAACTTGGAAAGAAGAAAGAGGATTTCTTGTCTCCAAATACAGCCATATTCTGAAGTACTAGGAGCTAGAACTTGAACCTCAGTTTTGACTCATATTCCAGTCCATAGCGGCAGCCACTCCTTGGGAAGGCAGAAGGCAGAAGTCACTATTGTGACACCCATTCCTTCCTCAGATGAGTGGCCACAGAGGGATATGGAACTAAGAAGATTTTGGTGACTTTGAACTAACACATGTCAACTAGAGGCAAACTGATGAAAGCAAACCACAGTGCTGCTTAGACAATGTCACTGATACGAGGAAGGAGCATTCTAAATGAACTCTGAGGGGATGCAGTATTTAGCAGGCAAGATCCATCTCCTGCTTTGAACACTTCAATAAAAGTATTAACATCCATTGGCAGTGCTTTATTCCCTTTTTAAAACGCAAGACAGATGTGACAACTAACATGAATAAACAGCCAGAGCTAAGAAACGAGCCGATTATGCATTATTGGATTTACAGTGGAGATTAAATTAGATGATCTTTCCCATTTTATTTTGTAACTCTGTTAGAAAAAGGAATCAGGGTATGATTAGATTTGTGGAAAAGCCTGGGGAATTCCTTGAACAGAAGCTAAAGTCGTGAGACTTTTATTCCAACACAATCCTACTACTGTCTGTGTTGGCAAGACTTCCATCCACACTGGGATTCGTTGCTTCTATCCCTGTGAAAGAGATATGCTGCAATAACTCCCTTCCTCGGCCTGTTATGTCCCATTCATCCACTTCTTTGTTCATTCATCAAACAAAGAATTATCCTTCACTATGTGTGGCAGCAGGGAATCCGGTATGTAAAATACAGTGAAGATAGAATTATCAAAAATATCATTTCAGAACTGGGTGAGAAGCTGATACAGGACTGAAAACAGCGAAATTATACTTGGGCTGTGGTAAGGCAGAGAGAAGGTCTTAGGACATGTGTGGCTCTTGAATTGGATGTCAGCCGCCGGATGATAACATAAGGAATGGAAGGACCATCCCAGGCCAATGTATGGAAGCAGACATGTGGCGGGCGTGTGAGGGAAAACACAGGCAGCCCTGGGTCTTGTTCGGATTCTCATGCTGAGGGTCGGCAGAGGCCAGAGTGGTGCTTGGAGGCAAGGCTGTGAATCCAAGCTCAAGCTGAGAACCTAAAAAGCATCACCATTAGAACACATGGATGCTAATGATGGGGTGCTACTGTGGGGGAAGCATTTTGATGGGCTTTTGCCAGTGGATATGGAAATGGTTCGTTTTTTCCTTCAAGAGTAACTGCTCCTTTCTTTGAGTTGCTCAGTGGGAAGGACGCACAAAGACAGATGATGCCACAGGCTCTATGAGGCACTCTGACCTGAAATCACAATACTCAGACCTGCTCGGTGGCTTGAGCAATCAGGATGGCTCCTTTTCCTCTTTCCTGGCCTTAGCTTTGTTTCTCATGGGCCCCTTGCAAGCTGTGATCATACAGCTGTGACACGTAGGCCAGCCCTGCTTGCGGATCCTCAGTGGGGTACAGGGCTCACTGCATGAAAACTCCTTGGGTCCCGGGGAGTTCTGCTCGCAGTGTTTCTCTCCCCTCCCCAAGTGTGCTGATCTTGTTGTAACTTCTGCAGTGCTGCTGCTGTACTGACCTAACCCCAGAACTTTGTGGACGTGGTGGTGGGGATTGAACCTGACTTGTTTTCTTTCAAATACCCAGGCCATCTCTTCTGTGCTCCCGGGTCTCAGCTGTAATCCCCATTCTAGCTGGTGGCCCACTATGCCAAGAGAGCAGGTAGTCTTGTCGCTCTTCCTGATCTTAAGAGACAAGCAGTCTTTCAGCATTAAATGTGACATTAGCTATAGGATTTTTATAGATATCCATTTTTGCATTAAAGGAGACCCTGCCTACTACTGGAGTTTTCAAGAATAGATGTTGGATTTTTCCAAAATGGTTGCTCCACTTCTGTTGAGATAGCTGTACATTTTTCCCTCTTAAAAGGTATTTATACACCAAAATACAACAATTGCTTTTTGATTAAAATGAAATTCACATTATATATGCAATAGCCATTTCAAAGAGCACAATTCCTTGGCAGCTAGTGTATTCACAATGTTGTGAACAACCACCTGTCCTGAGTTCTGAAAATGTTCAACACCCTAGAAGAATACTCCACATCCTCTAAGCAAGTATTCCTGATGCCTTCTTCCCTCACCTCTGGTAACCACTGCTCTTTATGGATTTAGCTATCCTGGATATTTCTTATAAAATAATGCATACAGTATGTGACCTTTTCTGCTGGATTCTTTCACTTAACATACTATTTTCAGGGTTCACCTAAGTTGTAGTCTATTTCATTATCTCATTTTTTTCATGGCTGAATAATATGCCATTATATGACTATACTGTGATTGCTTATTTATTCTTCCCTTGTTGGGCATTTGGCTTATTTCTCCTTTCATTTACCAAGAATAATGTCTGCTATATACATGTTTTTATGTAGACATAAAAATCTAATATGTTTTGTTTATCCTGCGTGTGTACCTAAGAATGAAATTGCAGTATCATGTGGAAATTCTATAATTAACATTTGGAGGAACTATTAAACATTTCCCTAGAAGCTGCACTGTTTCACATCCTAGAAGCAACGTATGAGAATTCCTATTTCTCCATGACCTGTGCAACATTCGCTAATTTCAGTGTTCTGTTGTCATTTTATCTAGCTACTCTAGGCACCATTTAGCATTCAGTAGAGGACCAGAATTAATATATGAGTATGATTATATAAAGGACTTAACTAGGTAGGGTTGCAAAAGTCATCTGCTGAATCTGTGGTAAGATAATTCAAAACAGACACACTCAGGGTGCAAGCTCATGTTGGAACACCAAAGGATCTGTATGGGAAGCTTGCAAGAACTGGGCACTAATATCCAAAGGCAATGGGGAAGATATGAACACCTTCAAAGAAGAAAAGGAAAGACTTCTATTCTCTTTCCCTTTTTATTCCATCCAGGCCACAAGCCGATTGGTTGGGCCACCCACATCAGGGTGGGTCTTCCACTCAGTTGGCTGGCCTGCCTGTCAGTCATACACACACACGCCCAGAGCTTACCAATCTGCTAGGTGGTCCCTGACTCAAGTCAGTGCTCACAACTAGCCTTTTAGAAGTGGCTTCTCTCTCTCTCCTCTCTTTTTCCTACAGTGATTTTCTTTTCTTTAAAAATTTTTATTAATACACATTTGTGGTACATAATGATCACATTCATTGCGGGGAGTTGGTACTCGCACATGCATATGCACATGACATACCTTAATTTTATTTTTACTTCATTCTTTTTTTTCATTTATTAATTTTATTGGTACATTTTAGGTATACAGCATGCTGACATTCATCATTGGAAATTTGCACCTTTACATAATCTCTCTTGGTTCTTATTTTTTCCCCATTCTCCTGACCTTCCTTCAACCCCTCCTCCCCTCCCTATTTACAAAGACTTTGTTTCCATTGTTTTTCCTTTCCTCATATTTATTCCTTTCCCTTCTTTCCTTTCCCCTACCCCTCCCACTTCCCCTTCTCCTTTGGACCTTTTCTTCCTATTTCACATTATCTATTATATATTTTGATCCTTATTTACACTTTCAGTTTCTCACACCAGAGAAACTATTTGGTATTTACACATGTGTGTCCTATTTATTTCACTGAAGAGTATCACCTCAATGTGCCTCCATTTAGCTATAAATGTCTCTAGTTTCTCGTTCTTTATCTCCCTCTCTTCCTCCATCTCTTGGACTCTTTCTCCTATATACTCTTTCTTGGTACATGTTTGTATTACATAATGATCGCATTCCTTATAGAAACTTGTTCCATGCATACAATATATCATAGTTCTTTTTTGTAAAATTCCCTTTCCCTCCCTGCCCTCCCCCTCCCATCCCCTGGTGCCCTTCCCATATACTAAATATCTATCTCCATATTTACTTCTTTGTGGTTTCCATTTGCATTTACTTAATGACCAATGAAGTTGAACATTTTTTATGTGCTCATTGGTCACTCATATATATTGTCTTTGGAGAAATGCCTATTAAACTCCATTGCTTCTTTTAAAAATTGGATTGTTTTTCTTTTTTTCTTGAATTGCAAGAGTTCCAAAAGTTCTTAGGTGTTCTAAACCATTACCTGATTACTTTTTGCAAGTATTTTCTTCCACTGTTTAGTTTGTTTTCATACTTCTCTAATAATAACCCTGGCATCACAAAAGTTTTAAATTTCAATGAAATCTAACTTATCTATTGTTCTTCTTTAGGTGCTTTTGATTTTGTTGTCAAATCTGGTCACCTATGAACAAATCCAAGGTCATACAAAAATGTCTTTATCTTTTTCTCTGATAGTTTTATGGTTTTCTCTCATATATAGGTCAGTGACAGATTTTGAGTTAATTTGATTTGTCCTAATGATTGAATGTGATTATCACTGTTTCACACAAAGCAAAAGCTCAAAAAGCACTGAATTCAGTGTTATTATTCAGACTCATAGTTTTACTTCATTCTTTGCAAATCAAACAAACAGAAGCCCATGAATTTCAGTTGATTTGTTCCACGTGACCACAGCACATTCCTCTCTATTTCTCCAAGTTCACACTAAAGTCCACTCAACATTTCATCTTATGATCAAGAGTTCTCATGTACCCACCCATGATGTCACACACTTGTAATCCTAGCACCCTGGGAGGCTGAGGCAAGAAGATTGAAAATTCAAGCCAAGCCTGGTCAACTTATCCTAGTGATATCACGTCTCAAAATAACAAAAACAAAAAATGGCTGAGGATGAAGCTCCATGCAAAGGCCCTGGGGTCAATCCTCAGTACTGAAAAAAGAAAAGCATCAACCTCTACCTCAACTATTTTCCCATTTTCAACCACTGGCTTTGTGAAGAAAGGAAAAAAATTCTCTTTAAAATTCTGATTGTTCTCAGGATGTGGTCATTGATGAAAGTTATTGTACCAAGAGGAAGGCCCAGATCCCAGTGGCCATCCACTCATGGGCACAGGGGCCTGGTGTCTCTTCTTATAGGGACGCTGGGCCCCAGGCTGCCTTCCAAGCAGAGCTTCCCTGGGTGATCAGGCAGCTTAGGACGAAGGGTGAGGAAAAAGGGGGCCCAAAGGGCTCAACTATTAGGAGTGATGCAAAATTTAAAATACAGATCTTCAAATTTTACGAAGTACATAATCTTATAAATAGATTTCTAGACCCACTCTTGAGGCCCTGAAAGAGACCAGTACAGTTGAAGATCAGCTTTAATAACTCCATAATCAGCCTTGATTTTGCTGTAAATATCTCCTGCTTAATTCTCTGAATCCACTCCATCAGCCATAGTGCAGCTTTCTGAGTATTTTCAATTTCAATTTCTAACCAAGTGGCTATTCAGGTTTTGGTTCTCCAGGCCAGTGCAGCCACAGTATTTCACCTCTGGACGCTGGCACAAGCTTTCTCACAGGCTCAGATCTGGCACATCCCTTAGACCCAGGTGAGGCCACTGGCCCTGCTGTCCCCTCCTCCCACCAAGTCTAGAAATCCTTCTAGTCCAGGCACAGATGGAGACTTCTGTCTGTTGGTCCTTATGATCTATATTCAGGTCTTGGGTTTAATTTTTCTACAAAAGTTTTGCCCTACACTGTCTGATCCCAGTAGGAGACAGCAGTAATAATTCGGGCAGTCAGTTTAAAAATGTGTGCTGCCACTCTTCAACAAAATTGTCCTTCTACAGAATCTTCGTTCTAGATTGAAAGCATAGAAGGAATCTTAGAGGAGAGGAAACTTATTCACTTTAAAAATATTAAGTGGGTACTAGGTATAGGAAGTGTGCTGGGCCCCAGGTACACATGACTTAGGTAAGAAAGATGAGGGCTTACCTCTCCTGAAGTGCTAAGTCTGTGTAAATAAAGTGAAGAACCAACATCTCAGTATGTGATTGGCCTCTATTTAAATGCTATGAAGTAGGAGAAGGCAGAAACTTCTTAAACAGGAGAGTCAGAAATAAATAACTGTGTTTACTGAAAATCGGCTATAATTCTGGTGAGTTAAACACATTCAAATATCACTTTACCCAAAGTGTTGTTCAGTAGTGCTGTCTCAATTATATGTGAAGAAATAGAGGTTTCTATAATTCTGCTGGAACAACAACAGCAGCAAAACAGCAAATACCTACCAAGTGTGAGAGTTCTTAGTCCATTTTCTGTAACAAAATCTTGTCACCGGTGGTTTATAAGCAATAGGCAGTTTTTAATCGCAGTTTTGGAATCCGGAAGTCAAAGATCAATACCCTGGCAAGGGTATGAGTCCAGTAGATGGCTCCTTCTTGCTGTGCCACCAGGTGTGGCCAGGGCTAACTCGGGGTCTTCGCCAGCTCCTCCTCTAGGGTCTCCTCTAAGGCACTCATCCTACCGAGGAGGAGGAGGGCAGGGCTGGGCTCGATCGCTTACCTACACAACTGAGCTGGTGGTTAACTTTCTCACTGTACACATTTTGGAGAGACACGAACAGTCCATAATAGGCCCCAAATGGGAAAGGGATCATCCCAAAAGTCAGTGCTAGTTTTGCTCGCACCAGCCAGACCTAGAGGGCTTTGGATCGGGGTTAGTTGTTTTCTTGGCAGCCCCAGTGCAGGTATTTGACAGTCATCCCAAGTGGCAGTCAGGGCCACACTGGAATAGCCCCATGGGGCTTTAAAACAGCCCTTAATGAGAGCTGAGAGATGGCAATAATTAGGCCATGGGACTTCTGTCAACTCTCACTGGGTCATTCCTCACCTGTGTGATGATGTGGCTCTCATGGTTCTGAGGGCAAGACCTGGACTTAATGACTGGCACAGCAGAAAAAGCAATGTTTGTCATCACAATAGATGCAGGGAGGACATGCCAGGAGGGCAGGATCCCTCTGAGGAACCCAAGTACCAGTGATTCTAATGAAAACCTAAGTTGGACACCTCACAGCGCTTTGTACCTGAAGAATCCTGAGTAACTATCTTCCACAAATTGACTCTAAATGTCAACTTATTGACTCATATGGTCTCAAAATGTCATCCCAAACCTGCAGGAAATGAGACATCCTATGTTTTAAACTCAAGATAGAGTTCCAATCAACTAGCACTAAAATTCTGAGTTTCAAAATAAATGTTGATGTAAGCTTCATCATTTCTTAGCTGAGGTTTTGTTTGTCAAATTTCTCCAAATAAAGTTATTCTTTTCCCTTCCTTTCCACACAGTATAACCTGTATTTGGGTGCAGTCTAGGGAGTGAGGGACGATAGACCCTCCTTTAAGTTGGAGTATCTGCATTGTTGACTTGGAGTTCTTCTGCATGAAGGTCTGTTCATAGTCACTCATTTATTAATCTATTCCATCATTTATTCACACCAGTATGGAATCGTGTATGTTTATCTTATACCTTAGTTAGCAACTCACATATTTTAATGTTCTAATTGTTCCAGATCTGGTCTTTAGAGACCCTATCCATGGTCTTATGCATTCCTTTGACAAATTCCAGCAGTGACTGTGCATGTGCATGTGTGTGTGTGTGTGTGTGTGCGCGTGTGTGTGTGTGTACAGACTTCCCACTTTTTTGCCCTGACTTATGCATCTGTGCTTGCTCCAATACTTAGCTGGCTTCACTGCCACTGTTTCACCCAGATTCTGGGCTTGTGGTCCTGTCCCTTTTGCATTATTCCACTTCGTTTGTGTTGACTATTTTGTCCTTTCATATACACTTGGGAGTCACTGTGTTGATATCTATGCCACACCTTCATGACACACTCACTGGGATCATGCTAATGCTAAAGATAAATTTGGGAAGGACTGGTATATTAAAAGCATCACATTTTCCAATCTATAATACAGACTACTGCTCTATGTAGATATTTTTTGATATGCTTTGCAAGAGTTATGCATATAAATAATATACCTGCTTTGTTAGATTTAAAGCTAAATATTTTTATCTGAATGTAAATGACACTGTATTTTTAATTTCAAATACCAATAATAATCTATAGATTATTATTAATCTATAGAAAAGCAATTAATGTCTGTATATTAACCTTGTATACTATGACCTTAAAATATTCAGTTTTTAGTTTGAGTAATTTTTTTGTGATTATTTTTAAGGTTTTTGTTTGTTTGTTTTGATGGTACAATTGATAAAGGCCATGGCCTTCCCATTGAGCTGCATCCCCAGACCTTTTTATTTTTTAGTTTGGGATAGGGTCTCTCTAAGTTGCCAATTTGCCTAGGCTGGACTGAAATCTGTGATCCTCCTGCCTCAGTCACCCAGAGTGTTTAACTTCCTTGGGAATTTTTAAGTAGCCATTGTGTTATTTGTGATTAAAACCCTTTATTTCTTCCTCTCCAATCTATATAATTTCTCTGATTTATTTTTCTTATCCCACTATGCTAGCTACAACTTCCACTCCGCTACTAGGAACAGCGAGAGGGGACAGCCTTGTCTTGTTCCCAGTCTACAGTGTGTTACATTCCATTTCTTGTCTTTAATTATGATGTTACCAGTAGGTTTTCTATCAAATTGAGGATCTTTTCTTCACTTCCTGCTTTCCTGAAAGCTTCTAATCACAAACTGATTATATTCTGTAAATACACACTCTGCTTTAGTTTGTATGATATGATTTATTTTTTATCTATCCCTTTGATACAGTGGATGTTTTTGAGTGTTAAACCAGCCTTGAATACTACAATACCTCTCACTGAGGCATGGTGTATAGTTTGTTTTATGCATTGTTAGATTAGACTTAGTAATATTTGTGCAGTGTTTTTGCACTGATGTTCATGAGTGATACTGGCCTGAAGTTTCCTTTGCTTGTTATGTCTCCACCTGATTGGTAATAGACAATGCTCATGTGATAGAATGAGTTAGGACACGTTCTGCTGCTTCTGTTTTCTGGGAGTAGTTTTAGAGTTTGTTTTATTTTTTGTTTTAGCTTTTCACAAGTTAATTTTATAAGTGTAACTATCTAGGTCAGTGGTTTACTTTTTTGGAAGTTTAGTAATCTGCTTCAATTGTCTGACCAGATAGAGGCCTATTCAGATCATCTGATTCTCCTTTTGTTCATTTTAGTGGTTTGTGAATTTCAAGGCAAATCATTAATTTCATATAATTTTTCAAATATGGCTTTTATTTTTAATACTGATAATTTATATTATCTCTTTTTTGGTTGACTTCACTAGAGGTTTCTGAATTTTATTAATATTTTCAAGTGACTACATTTTTTATTTTTTGATATTTTCTCTTGATTTCCTACTTTTAATTTCATTGACTTCAACTCTAATTTTTAATCCCTCTTTCTGGTTTTTATGGGCTTATATTGTTTTTCTTTCTCTATCTTCATAAAATGAGGGATTAAATTTCTGATTTTAGTTATTTCTTATTTTCATGCATTTAATACTATAAAATTCCATCTAAGTACTATTTTTGTTGAAGTGCATATTTTAACAAGTTATACTTTCATTTTCATTTACTCCAAAATATTTTAAAAATTGTTTTGCGATAGCATTGATCCACATGTTAGTGTGTTTTTTAATCCCCATATATTTGGGCCTTCTTTCTGTTTTGAATTACCAGCTTAATTTCACTGTGGCCTGACACTTTCTGTGTACGATTTCTATTTTTTAATTGATTGTGTTTACTGCCCACCATACATCTTATCTTGGCAAATATTCTAGGTGAGCTTCAGAAAACTATATAGGCTGCTGTTGTTGTATGAACCATTCCATAAATGTCAGTTTGATCTAGTTTATTGATGATGTTTGTTCACAACAATATCCTTTCTGATTTTCTGCCCCCTAGAGCTATCATTTACCTACAAAGGGATGGTGAGGTCTCCAATTATAATATTATATCTGTTTATTTCACCTTGCCATCCTACTAAAATTTACCTCATGAATTTCGATCTTCTCTTGTTAGATGCATATGTTCTAAGGAACTTTATAAAATCTTTCAAGAAACTTGAAGAGCAAAGAACCCTTCTAAACTCATTGTGCAAGTTCAGCCTCACTCTCATAGAAAAGTGAGATAGGGACTGTACAAGAATATAAAGTTATAGGTCAATATCATAGAGAACGTGGATGCAAAAATTCTCAGCAAACTACTAGTAAGCCAAATTCCAGTGCATAATAACATGATCACATGAAATGACCAAATAAGATTTATGTCTGGGATGCAAGGATGGTTCAACATATGCTAATGGGTAACTGTGATGTATCACTTTAATACAATGAAGAATAAAAATCATATGATCATTTTAATGGCTATAGAATGCTATGGCAAAATTCAGCAAAGGCAAGTTAATTTTAGATAAAAACTCTCAGGACATTAGATATAAAGGAAATATATCTCAACACAAAAAAGTCGTATATTATATGCCCCAAACTAACATTATTCTTTTTTTTTTTTTTTTTTTTTTTGGTACCAGGGATCGAACTCGGGTCCTTGAGCTTGTCAGGCAGGCGGCAAAAACACTGAGCTAAATCCCTGGCCCACTAACATTATTCTTGATGTGAAAAGTTGAAAGCTTCTCTAAGATTAGGAAAACAAAGATGCTCACATGCACCATTTTTATCCAATATAGTACTGGAAGTCCTGGGCAGAGCAATTAGGCAAATAAATAAATGAATCAATGAATAAATAAGCATAGGGCCAGGGATTTAGCTCAGTGGTTTCACCACCTATTGCAAAAGTGCAAGGACGCAAGTTCAATCCCCGGTACCAATAAGTAAATAAATAAATAAATAAATAAATAAATAAATAGCATCTAAATTGGAAAGGAAGAAGTAAAATTGTCTGTGCAGATTATATGATTTTCTATATAGAATACCCTACAAACTTCACCAAAAAAAATGTTAGAACACATGAACAAGTAAGCCTGTAACATACAAAAATCAGTAGAGTTTCTGTATACAAAGCAGCAATAAAGAAAAAAAGAAAGTAATGCTATTTACAAAAGGTTCAATAAATACTAGAGTCTTCCATTATCTGCTCATTTGTTTGCTGTGGTTTCATGCTTTTCAGTTTCCATGATTTTAGCTACCCATAGTCCACGGAGGTCTAAAAGTGTAAAATGGAACATTCAAGAAGAAAACAAGATAAGTTTAAGTTGTGCTCCATGCTGAGTGGTGTGGTGAGGTCTTGTCCCTCCTGGAGGAGAAGCACCCCTTGGCCAGTGTGTCCACATCTTCTGTCATCTTTTTCTTAGTCACTCAGCAGCTATCTCTATGATCAGAGGGAGCATTGTGGTATCCCAGGGCTTAGGTTCACGTAACTCATATTTTACTCAACAAAGTCCTCAAAGCACAAAAGTAATGATGCTAACCAAGCAGATATCCCAAAGAGAAGCTGCAATGTGCTTCCCTTAAGGGAAAATATAAAAGTTCTCTATTTAATAAGGACAGAAATAAATTGTAGGTTGAAGTCGCTAAGATACATATGGTAAGAATCAATCTTCTCTCCAAGAAATTATGAAGAAGGAAAAAGAAATTCATGCTAGCTTTTCTATTTCACCTCAGACTGCAAAAATGATGGCTATGATGTGTGATAAATGGTGATACATTCCCCTCTTTTCATCTCAGCCCATAGGTACTATATTATTTCACATTATCACAAGAAGAAAGTAGAGTGTAAGATATTTTGAGAGGGAGCAATAGGGGTGACATTCACTTAAGTTTCATTATATGGTTATAATTACTCTTCTGGCTAATTGTTAATATTGTATTGTACTTTATAATTTAAACTTTATGGTAGGTAGGTATGTATGTATAGTGAGAAACATCATATACAGGGTTCAATGCTATTTGCATTTTCAATGGACATCTACCATCTATCATGGATAAGGCGAAACTACCATAATTGTGAATAAATTTAACCAAAGAGCTGACAGATATTTACACGGAAACTGTAAAACATTGATGAAGAAGTTGAAGGAGACACAAATAAAAAGAAATATATTCCATGTCTTTTGATTCAAAAAATCAATATTTTCAAATGTCAGTAGTATCCAATCTGATATGCAGATGCAGTGCCATCCCTATCAAAACTTTAGTGCCAGGGCAGGGGATTTAGCTCAGTGATGCCACCACCTGCCTCGCAAGCACAAGGTCCTGACTTTGACCCCCGGTACCAAAAAAATCACAAAACTATAATGCCATCTTTTTTAACAGAACTAGGAAAAATGTTTCTCAAATACAAATTAAACTACAGGATCCTAAATAGCCAAAGCACTATTGAGCAAAATTAACCAAAACAAAACAAACAAACAAAAACAAAGCTGGAAGTGCTTCCAGAGTAGGGGTAAGGAGAAGTAAAAAGCATTCAGATGCATTATGTCCATATAGCAACTCCCCATGATGAATGTATTCATTGAGTATCACAAATATATTTTAATAAAAACATATATTTTACTTAGAAGAAATACAAAATAATTATATTAATCAAAAGCAGCCTATTATTGGCATAAAAACAGATGCATCAGATCAATGTAACAGAATATAGAAACAAAAAATAAATCAATGTATGTATGTCCAGTTGATCCTCCTGCAAATCAGCTCAGAACATGCCTTGAGGGAACAGCAGTCTCCTAAATAAATGGCACAGGGGACAGTGCACAGATACCTGCAGAAAAATGAAGTCGGACACTTACCTCACACTACGTACAAAAATCAAACCCAAGACTTAAACTGTGAAACTAGAAAAAACATAGGGAAAATCTTTCTGACATTGGTTTGGGCAATGATTTTGGAATATGAAACCCAATGTACAGTCCACAAAATTGAAAACAAAAGAAAAATGGGAATGCGTCTAACTGAAGGGCGTTCTCACAGCAAATCGAATAGAGCGAATTCAGACAGTCACCCCAACATCTTCCAATCGATCATCTCTCAGGACACGTGACCCCGCAGAACCACAATCCACAGGGCTCAAACTCCTTAAACGAAATGAGTCGTTTGCACAGGAGCTACACATACCTGCCAGGTAGCTGAATCACCTCTGTACCACTTATCATACCTTCTGGCCATGTAAATGCAATGTGAGAGGCTGTTATTCTGTTTGCGAGGGGAACAATGACAAGCAAAGTGCCTGTACATGTTCGGTAAAAGCCTGTGTCTTTTTCCAAACATCTCTGACCCACAGTTGGTTGAATCCACAGACATGCAGCCCACAGATGCACAGGTGAGCCTGCGCCTGTTGCTAGTGGTTAGGGTTTTGTTCCTCAGCACAAGCACACACTTCAGGGCCCTGCATGGTGCTGCTGGGCTGGGGCTCTGCACCACATTTCTGCTCTTGGTTCACTATCCTGCGTGGTGCCCAGAGAAGACCCTGGAGGGGCAGTCAGGAGTGGAAAGGCAGTGACAGGCAGCGGAGACTGGTCCCCTTGGAACTGCCCTTGCATCATCCGGTGACACATCTTGCCTCCAGTGGCTGCAGTTCTTCGGGGCAGTCAGGTCACGTTTCAGGTGGACTCGGAGATGACAGCTCTGAGGACAGCCTCGCTTCTCCAGTACTGCGCTTCTGTCTCTGGTGCCCTCTCTGTGCTTCTGAGTTCTTCTCTTTGTTTCCTGGGTCCCTGGGGTAGGAGTGACTTTCTGTGCTGCATCTTCCCTGGACAGCCAGGGTCCTTTTTTTCCATGCTGTAGTTAACATCTTTAGTCTAGTTAAGAGTCTTAATATGAAGCTCTTTAGCAATGAGTTGGTAAACATATTTAAACATATAAAATGATTGAGCTTTATGCAGTTAAAGCCAGACTAGTTCTAACAATGAACAATAGCTGGATCAACCTGGGGACAGAGTATCATGACTGCAAAAGGAAAAGTCTAGAAAGAGACAAGTCATCTTCTGCTACTCTCACCAACATCAAAAGTGGTAACTTCAGTAAATGGAAAACACTGTTGCAACCCAAATTAGCAAAATTAGGCAGCAATTTCCAAGTTTTTTTTTTCTCTTTTTGGTACTGAGGATCAAACTCAAGTCCTTGCACTTGCACAGCAGGAGGTGAAACCACTGAGCTAAAACCCTGGCCCTTCCATCTAATAAGCAAATATTTCATAACTGAATTGTGGATGGTCTAGTAATGTGTGCCTTCTAACACAGAGCTTGTGGCTGGAAATGCACATATTCTTAGGAAAGCAACTGGGCAGATTTCAAGTGCTGCACATATATGAAAACCCAGGATTCTCGTCCTTGGAAATTTACCTTTAGAGTATTTTGTCAACAACAACAACAAAAACAAAACCAAGAAATGAAAAGTGGAATAAAAATAGGAATAAAATAAGAATGTATGAAAATAGGAATAGTAAAATATAAAAATAGGAATAAAAATAATCATTATCTTTTACATATATTTTTGTGCATTAATGAATTATTTTAGCAAGACACATCTTCAATAATAAGGTACTATTTATTTGCTCAAAGTCAATAGTGGTTCATTGGCCTGGCAAAATAAGTAGCAGTGAATGATATTAAAGATCATGTGCTAACAGGAGAAAATATTTATGAATTAGTACAAATAACCAAATGGGAATAAAATGGCAAACATGCAATGATTACAAATATGGAAAGTATGTATACATGTAAAAAAAAAAAAGCCAAATGAAAGCAGAAGTAGAGAAACAAGAAGATTCTGAAGTGAATCTGAAGCATAAATTTAAAAACAATAGCATCATAATAGGATTAGGGAGTATTTTTCATGTTAAGAGTTGGAATTATAGTAACTGCTTTTAATGTTAATGCAATACATTAAAATATAAGCCCTATTTACATTTTAAAGCTTTATTTTCCTCCTAATGACTTTGCAGATGATTAGACATGTAAGGCAATTTGAATATAGAAAGATTGCAAAAATCCCTGAGAGTTAGATGGTGATCTTACAGCAGTATTTGCCAACAATGGGATTTGTGTTTGTTAGAAAGAAAATGCTTCACTAAGAGTTAGGATGGAGTGGCAGCCCTCGGCACATATAGCTACTAGAGAATTCAGCCCCGACTACTCATCAAAGACAGTAAGATTTGAACAAGGCAGATGCACCTGGGATTGTGCATCCCAGTTTGGTGCCAGTTTTATGTAATTTCATGAGCATCATTTGTTCTATATGTCTAAATGCTGAACTCAGAAATGATTGATACTTTGAAAAGATTGACTAAATCTAAAATAGGCAACTCACCAAATAATGTATGCTGCTTTTTCTTTTTGAGTGAAAAAGCAAAAGCTGAATACCAGAAGGGAAGATGGCATAAATACACGAAAGAACTGCAGAGATTCTGTCTTCTGGCTGCTGTCATGCTCTGCATACAATTTTACCTGTATTTGCATCTACTTAGCTGTAAAAATCAAGAGATCTTTAACACAGTTCTTGCGACAGCTTTCGTTCCTGAATTATTTTTGTGCCTACAGCAGCTCGTAGACTATTAACTAGGTGGTAATGTGTGGCACAATTCACCGATGATATTTCTTATTAATATTAAACATTAAGAGATGATATAGTTTATCTATACTTTTTAGCTAAAGAATCTGACACATGGGAAAGAAAAGAAGACAGAGTATATAAAATTAAGGAAAAAATGTAGTTGGGCATTGAATGATTCCTTCAAGGTAACAGGCTCTGTCTGAAAAAGGCAGAATTGTGCCATCTCATTGGATTGGCACTCTGTGAGGACTCTGCTGTTATCTGAGCCACTTCTGAGCAGAGCCTCTCAGACACTGAGTGCCTCCAACGTGGCTTTATTTTACTGTTTTATTTTACTTTACTTT
This sequence comes from Heterocephalus glaber, assembly GCF_053883595.1. Classification (NCBI taxonomy): domain Eukaryota; kingdom Metazoa; phylum Chordata; class Mammalia; order Rodentia; family Bathyergidae; genus Heterocephalus; species Heterocephalus glaber. The sequence continues at coordinate 12,663,982 of NW_028258381.1, forward strand.
GCATGCTAGGGACCAAACAGCCTAGCGCCTCTATCACTGAGGCACATTCCCAGCCTATTTTCCATTCCTTGAGCTCAGCGATGTCTCAGATCAGGACTGTCGCTCACTGATGTCTTGCGACAGAGACAGAGAAAAGGTGGCTGTCACCACACCATCCTCTTCCACAGGAAAGGGAAGCCAAGACCAATCTTAACACTCCAGAAATCTGAGGAAACAGGGTCTAGCCATCCACTCATGTAATTTTAAGAAAGATCTGAAAATGTGCTTATAAGATATTATAAAATAAAAATGAAATCTGAAGCCAGGCATAGGCACTTACACTTGTAATCCTAGCACTTTGGGAGGCTGAGGCAGGAGTTGGGGGCCAACCTGGACAGCTTGCTGTCTCAAACTAAGGATAGAAAAAAGTCTGGAGATGGAGTTTGGGGATGAAGGCTCTGGATTCAATCCCCAGCACTGCAAAAAGGAGAAGCAGAAGCACGCATGGGAGAAAGAAGAAGAAGGAGAAGAAGAAGAGGAAGAGAAAGGAGGAGGAGGAGGAGCAGGAGGAGGGGGAGGAGGAGGGGGAGAAAGAAGAGGAGGAGGGGGGGAGGAGGAGAAGGAGGAGGAGCAGGAGGAGGAGAAGGAAGAGGAGGAGGAGCAGGAGGAGGGGGAGGAGGAGGAGGAGGAGCAGGAGGAGGAGGAGGAGAAGGAAGAGGAGGAGGAGCAGGAGGAGGGGGAGGAGGAGGAGGAGCAGGAGGAGGAGGAGAAGGAAGAGGAGGAGGAGCAGGAGGAGGGGGAGGAGGAGGAGCGGGAGGAGGAGAAGGAGAGAGGGGAGGGGGGAGGGGGAGGGGGGAGGGGGAAGGGAGGGGCAGGGGAGGAGAAGGAAACTAAATATAAAACTATGATGTGAAATAATTACAATTGAATATGTCTGTGAACGTAACTTCAAAATAGAACTATGGCCACATTTTATTAAGTCTTTATTGAGTGAAAAAATATATCTTTATTGATTTTTTTATTAGTAGTACATGTGTGTAGTACACGGTGATTACATTTTTCTTGGGGAGTTTGTAATGTTTGGAGCCTAAACAATCAGAGATCTCATTCATGGCAGTTGATTCTGGCTATCAACTCACACACGCATCGTGTTTGCAGACTTTTTCTATGTCTCTGGAGGTTTGGCTGGTAAATAATAAATATCCATTGTTTTCTGTACCCGCTTTATTGCAATAGGCACTTGGACAGAGACTATATTAAAGTTCAGCCGGAAGTGTTAGAAGGCAGCAATGAACAGAAGGCACTGCTAGAATGTGAATCTGAAGCAGAGGAGGAGCACACACGGCAGAGCTCTTGGCATGCTAAGCTGACCTTGATGATGCGGATTCCTAAGCCTGGGTTTAGTAGAGCCTGGCCTCAGAAGATCCTGCTCCTGGACTCATGATGCCTTGTGGATGTGAAAGCATCTCTAGTGTAAACATTTGGAGTAAAGCTGTATGCATTTTAACACAGTTAAATAACAAAATAGTCTCTACTCTCCTGACGTAGGTTGATATAATGCATGGTGAAGAGACACGGCATATAGCAGGACTGCACAGTTCAGCTTGCAGCTAAAGAATTACACTTTATGTACCATGAGATCAGCTTCTAGAACTGCTGCGGCTCTACCAGAGGCATTTCTATGACACCTCGAGCTTACTGTGGTTTCTATCTTTATATATGTTTGGATTTTTTCCACTTTTGTCTTGACTCCATTATTATCTTTACTTTTTTTAAATGGCTCAAGTTGAGTAAAGGAACAAATAAAAATTCCAATCTTATATTTTTCCTAAAAAAAATAAAAAAGAGTACCCTAGTTAGCATCTCTGGATTTGGTGACCAGGCCTGGATTTTTGCAGTTGGCCCAGGTTGGATGCAAACCTCCCCAAGTGTAAGTTCTGGACCATGCAGCCTGAAAAATGGGAGTCCCTCCAGGACTCCTGGCAGGAGACAGGAAACCAGGCACCTGAGTAGCTTCCAGCACAACAGGTGAAAAGAAAAATTCAACTCTCCTGGTCCTACTTCCAGAATAACCTTAGCTTGATTTCCTGCTTATTTTTCCAAATCCACTACTGTTCTGAAGGCTCCAATAACTAACTACATCCTTTGGTAACCAGCAAAATCATCTTTCACAAATAGTGGTTTTAGCTGACAGCATTTCACCAGGTAATTCCTGTACTTAATGATTTAATTAGCCACAGTCAGTTGTGATGGTACAAACCTGTCATCCCACTGCTCCAGGAGGCTGAGGCAGGAGGATTGCAAGTTGGAGCCCAGCCAGAGCAACTTAGTGATTTAACAAGACCTTGTCTCAAAATTTAAATAATAAATAAATTAATAAATACATAAATATCAGGGGATGTAGCTCGGTGCAAAGATGCTGGGTTCAACCCCCCAATACTTAGAAGAATGAAAGATGAAAAACAAAGAGAGAGAGAGAAAGAGAGAGAGAGGAAGGAAGGGGAGGAGATGGGAGGGGAGGGAGGGGAGGGAGACTTGACAGAATGAATCAGTCAGTGGTGCAGCTGTCCATGGCTGCTCCCAGCTGCCTCCTTCTGCCCCCCCAGCCCTGTCCCGGCTTCTCCTGGCAGGGCCGTGGCTGCCCCTGGAGTGTGTTGCCCACCAGATCCTCGCCTTGTGCTTGCTTCTGGGCTGAAAGCTTGGCTGCTCATTCAGGAAGCTGGGTCCCACTCACAGGGCCAGGTGCTTCTCTCCTGTCCCTCCTGAGGGCCCAGGTGGGGAAGCTGCCAAATCCCCCACCATCTCCAGATAGGAAACAGATTTGGCCACCAGGCAAGTCCCTGCTCTGTGTCCATTCTCAGCCGGACTCCCGGGCACCAAGGCACAGCACACAGGGCTGCTGGCAGGATGGGGGCACAGGGAGGTGACAGTGGCTCCTCGCCACCCTGTGCCTCTCCTCAAAGGCTCGTGACCCAGCAAGAATAAGAAGCCCCGAGTGCTTCAGACCTCACGCCCTTGGCCAAAGCATAGCACACCTGCCTTCTGCTACCCAGATTACAAAATCTCCACCCTTCTGGGTCAAATTTCCCTATGTTCTTTCTGTCTCCCTTCCCGTGTTTCCCCCTCAACTCCTCCTTAGAATTATTTCCTAAGTGATTCTGCTCAAATTGTGGTCTGTGCCTCGCAGTCTGTGCATTGCTTCTTATGGATCCATGCCTAAGCAAATGCAAAAAGGGAGACAAATCATTTAGTCTATTTTTCAGCACTTTTATGCATGGTGAATCTAATTATAAATAATTAGGATCTGTCTCATGTATTTTTGTGTTTGTAAAAAGTATGTGTCTTGCGCTTTATTTTTATTCTATTTTTTTTTTGAAGTTTTGAACCAACGCTATTGAGAGTAAAAAATGACAAAAGTAGTGGACCAGGGATTAGAAGACACGGGCGCTCGGCAGCTGGCTGCTCTCCTGTCGCGGACACCTCTGTCACCGTCTCTGCAGGGACGCTGCAAGTCCTCTGGGGCCCTGAGATCAGATGCCCCAATGTGCTCCATCCAGTGGTCCTACACAGGGCCTGAGCTGGCCATTAGACCTCGCAGCATTCTTCCCTGGAGGCCATCGGAGCCTCTGTGCTTTACATGCTCTGCACTGTGGAGCCACACCTGCCTCCTCTTTTCTGCCGACCTCACAGCCAAGATGTCAGCAAATATTTGTGATTTTATTTCCACAGTCACTTGAATATAACCTCTATGCATGCCTCTGTAACTATATTTGCTTGGATTCTCCAGAGACAAAAGCCCACAGAAGGCTGAAACAAATGTCCAAAGGTTGTCTATCTGCTAGCAAGATTCCCTCTCTGGGGTTGGTTCTGTCTTTTTCTCTTAAGATCTTCAACTGAATGCCTGAGACTAGTCCACATTTTGGAAGATCCTCATCTTCGCTCTGAGTCTACTGATTTAAATGTTAATCTCCTCTTTAAAATGTACTCTCACAGCCTCTACACTGGTGTTTAACCAAATACTGGGCAGGTGACCCAGCCAAGTGGACACGCACAATCAGTCACCACATAATTCCAGGCCTAAATCTCCAGGACCATTGCCCTAGGCCACCGCTACATCCCCTGTGTATTGTTCTGCCTGCCAGACCCCCTCCACATGTAAGGAAAACCTCAGACGGTGAAATGCCATCTGCTTCCACTGTGCTTAGAATAGCACATGGAGTTTTCCCTGAGGCCCACAAGGCCACCCCACCAGGTCTCATTTCCTGTCCCTTCCTCCCAGCATCTTGGCCACCCTGTCACCCTGTGTGCTTCTCTTGCTGCTGGGTCCTCATCTCCTGGTCCTCATGGCTTCTGTACTGACCTGTGAAGTCCAGAGCTCAATAGTCACCAGCCCAGTGGGACTTTGCATGGCCTTTTTATCACCTGACTTTGACTTTTACGCTTTCATGGTTTCTAAGGCTTCATCCTAGACAACAGGGTTGATGGGTCAGACTTCTGCTTGTCTTTTCATGAGCACAGAGCACATATTGAGTGCACACCCACCGAGTGAGTGGAGCATTCATTTGTTCCCTTAATGATTCCGCATGGGCCTAGGTTCTCACCTGGTGACAGCCATGGTAGGAAACAGTTAACTCGGTCCATTCTGTGCTTGCTACTCCCCGAAGCAGTCATTTTTCATGCAGACCTGACAGAGTTATGAAAGGGGAGTCTGAGGGCCTGGAGTTAGGTATGGAATGGGTACTTGAGATGTAGAAACCTATCCGTCAAAGTATGCTGGAGGCTCCTCTTGATTCCAGAAAATGAAAAGTTTATGAGCTTCATGTCTTAGAATCTTTAAAACCTTAGGGTATGTTTTGAATTATGGTTTTAAAAGAGCAGAATCATTTTAACTCACTGATTAAGTCAGAAATTGGCAAACATAACCATGTTACCTGTAGCCTCTGTATTGATTAAAGCATGAATTCAGACCTTACTGCACCAACTTAAACTATAGACTTTAACTGCTGTCGCTTATCAGGGCAACTTTTCTTTGCCACAGGGTACAATGAACACTCCAGAGTTTTGAAAGGGAAATGACACCACAAATAGAAGAGGTGAATCAAGCCAGGCTTATTATGACATAGAAATGCAACAGTGACTAAACAAATAGTGGGACAATTGGGGTATTTTAATGGAAAAAGTAATCCTCCGATAGTTTTTCTTGTACCTGTGAAGTGCAGAATTTTCACACCTGAACCACAAAGCAAGATTAGTGTGAGAGATTTTGACATGCTTCAATCTATTTTTAAAGGCTTATAAAATATTATTAACATCTTCCAAGTACAGAATTATGTGAAAATGAAAAATATTTTCAGGTTTGAGACATTTAATTTTTTTTAACAGGGGTAAGTATAGATCTGAAATGAATCTCAAACCTTAGGCCCTTAATTGACAACTAAGTAAGCATTGAAAATCAGTTTTCCAAAGATGGATATATAGACAGTGTAAGGAAGGAAGATTCTGATTCAGAGGGAGTTAGACAGGTGGACCTGGAATTAACCAGAGAAAAGAACCACATTCTCTTTGGATCATTATGGGAACCATGGTGCCCCATGAGCTGGGGAACTCGGTTTCCTTTTCTCCATTTCTTTTCTTCACCCTTTCGTTGCATTCCCACAAAGCTCCAGGAATCATGCTACATAGGCAATGGAAATAAACATGATTAAAACCCAGTGATGATTTCACAGGTCCTGAAGTTAGTGAGTCAGATGGACAACTAAGGACATAATTTAAACTCACTTGTGCTTTAGTTAATGGTAGATGAGGTGATTTGGATCAACCGTTCTGGTGGCAACTTACAAAACACAAAAATATGTCTCAGAAATTTCATTTCCTTTAGGACACAGCTCAGGGGTAGAAGGGATAGCATGGACAAGGCCCCAGATTCTATCCCCAGCACCATATGCAAAAGAAATTTTTGAAGGCATAAAAGTGTTAAGTTATTTAGTAAACAGCCTACCAGGTAGGGAAGAAAGAGGAGAGTCAAGATCCTCAATCTAACATTTGGAGTTTCTTTTCCTCGTGCCATTGGATATTTGAGAGGGGAAGTGATGGATAAATTCCCAATTCTGAGAGTCCAGGCAAAAGTTTGAAGTTAGCCAGATTCCCATGGAGAACCTTCTGGTAAACCTCCCACCCTTTAGGTTGAAACCAGGAGGCACAGGCCCTCACAGGGAGAGCGACTTGATTTCTTTTCTTGTAGTGCTGGGGATGGAACCCAGGGTCTTTGCACTGGGCCATACCCCAACCCCCTTTTATTTTCTATTTTGAAATAGGGTCTTGCTGAGTCACTAAGTTACTCAGTTTGGACTCAAACTTGCCATCTTCCTGCTTCAGCATCCCAGAATGCTGGGATTCCAGCCATGTCCCACTAGGCCAGGCTGGCAGCTTAACTTTCCATCTTTCATTTCCTGAAAGTTGACTATATTGACACCAGATTGCATTTTTCTCCAAGTACCTGGCAAAAGAAAAGCAAATGCTCTCTGAAAAGATATATAGTGTCACCTTTGTATTAAATTTATTATTTTACAAACAGTATTTCAAAATTGCAATTACAGAACATAGTTAGATGCAACCAAATAACAGCATCTGGCTTCTGGTCCAGCACCAAGGAGCTTGGAAGTCACCACTCCACTCAAATGACAAGGAAAAAGCTGAGCAAACTGAAAGCCAACAGCTCTTCTTAGGTCCCAAGGAAACCAGCTGCCTTTCCAAAATCAGAGATAGACAAGCAGTTCATAGAATCACAACCCGCCAGAGAACAAATGTTTTTGGCCACCAGAGCTGGGTAGGGAACCTGAGCTGTAATGGATGAGCTCCTGGAGGCTCAGTGTGTACAGGTCTAAGAGGTAAGTCCAGAAGGACCCAGGCAAAGCATGTCTCTTTGCTCTCATGACTTTACCTCTGGGAGCCCCTGGATATTAGAGAAAAGTGGCCTTCCATTTTCAGCCGGAAGAGGGGAGAGGAACCATTTTAAACCATGCCAGAGTTTCTGTTCTTAACAAAGTCTCCCTTGGGAGAAACCAGTCCACCAAAGCTGAACCATGCAAGCCTCCAACCCTGACTAATCTGGGGGAGTAAAGTATCCAGCTCCAGCTATGCCAGATGTCCTGTCCCACCTAAGGGAAGGTGGTTGGGACAAAACACCAAGGAGGCGAAGTTCAAGCTCAGAAGCAAAAGCTCATGAAGCAACCTCGACCTACCCATACCTTCTGTCCCTGACACCTTAACACCACAATGCTGAGGTGTATTTAGTGCATTTCCGTATATCCAGAACCTCAGGTTTGCTTCCCAACAAAGCATTATAAGGCCTATACATTGTAAGGCCTTAAAAAGACAGTTCAAAGAAAAAGAACCACAGTCAGATATGATTTTTGAAGTTTGAAAATGATTCACCTAGGTTTAGCTTTTATAGTACTTATGCTGCTTGGTGTTCTTTGAGATTATTGGATCTCTATGATTCCTGATTTGATATCCAACATTAAATAGGAGGAAATGAGAAATTCATTACTGCTTCAAGTATTGTATCTCTTCCTTTCTCTCTTTCTTTTTTTGATATTACTGCTGTGCATGTATTACATTTTTGTAGTCATCACAAAAATCTAGAATATTCTGTTCTTTTTATTTAATTTTTTTTTCAATTTTTGCTTTGGTTTTCATTCTTGACGGTTTCTAATGTTATATCCTCAAGTTCAGGGACAATGTCCAGTCTACTCATAAGCCCATCTTAGATATTCTTCATTTCTGTTGTGTTACTTTTTAGTTCCAGCAATTCTCTGTGATTTTTTTCTTAGAGTTCTCATCTCTCTGTGGTAGTGCCCCTCTGTTTTTGTGTATTATTCACTTTTTTGGGGGTGGGGCGGTTACCAGGGATCGAACTTGGGACCTTGCGCTTGCAAGGCAAGCGGCAGAACCATTGAGCTAAATCCCCGGCCCCTATTATTCACTTTTAAAGATTTTAGCATATTAGTCATGTTTCTGAAAGCTATGTTCTCTTAGTGTGCCTGGTCTGATTGCTGACTGGTCTCTGCTGGCAATGATGGTTCCTGCATAGCTCAGACACAGCCTGCATTCGGGACTCAAAGCCAAGATTAAAACCCAGTTTTCCTCTGTCTCTGAGAAACCTCCCCTTCAGTTCTCACATCTCTTTCTGTGAACTCCTTCTCTTCTGGCTAGTTTATTTCCCTGTCTTGAGCCAAGTTCAGATTCCATCATCTACTCTTTGCCGCAGCTGGTTGTAAACAACCCATAAGTTCCTATTCCTAAGTGTCAGGGTGGGGCTCAGGCAAAGTTCTCCATCTCAAATATTTGATGAAGTCAGAAAATGTTTGAATTTCTCTTCTCCAGATGTATAAGCTTGTGTACCCAAAGCTATCTCTTGAATGTCCCAGAGTAGATTTACCTGCTAAGAATCGCATTATTGGTTTCCCAATCTGGAAAGCTACTGAATGTTAAACTTTGGTTCCAAGCAGGGCAGGCTTCTTGCTAATCTTTCTGCACAGCAAGCAGAATTGCCTTGGAAGATGGTTGCTTTCCAAGGATCCAGAAAACCTTACTTGGAGCCCTGAGTCCTTAAGTATGTACTGTGGAGTTGTTTTCCACTGGGCTTTGTCACGGTTAATTTTGTGAGTTGCTTTAACTTGGCCACTACATTTCGTTCTGGCTCTTGGGGTGAGGACACATTTGATGAGAATTAACAATCGAATCTGCCTCCTAGTTGTGGCTGGGTCTCAACCAATCATTTGAAGACATTAATACCATTAAATGACTAAGAAGGCCATTCCTCCCTGATTGCTGAACTGAGACTTTGGTCTTTTTCCTGTCTTTGGAATTGGATTGAAGCATAGACTCTCCTGGGGTCTTGAACCTGCTGGGCTTAAACTGGAATTTACACCTGCAGGAAGCTGACACTAGGATGTGTGGACTTAGTGGTCATTTATCAAGTCCTTAATGAGGCGCCAGAGCTGGATGACCCTGCCATGTTCTTCTGGACTCTCCAATGTGAGGAAGATCAGGCTGCCAATCAGAATGCCCTTTGCCTTCTGCCAGTTCTCAGATGGGCTCCCGGGCAGAAACAGCAAACCAGGGTGATGGCGGGATCCAAGAGCAGCCAGGTGATAGTGGCTTCTTCCTGTTCTCCCCCTCTTCTTAGACGAAAACCTGACCACCCAGCAAGATAAGATGAGACTTCCTCAGACCTTGTGCCCAATGGCCAAAAAATTACAGTCATATCCTGTTAATATGTGAGAACCTGAGCCTGTAAAAAAGGACCAAAATGTGTAATGGATGATGTGAAAAAGGAAGAAAAAGTTCAAATGGAAAGAGGCACTGGGGAGGGAGGGTAGTGGGAAATGAAGAAAGGGAAAGGGGAAAGAAAAAGAAAAGAAAGATAAAAGAGAAATAAAGCTTTTGTAAATAAAGAGGGGAAGAAGAGTTGAAAGGAGGGGAAGGGAATGAGAAAAAATAAGAATTAAGATATATTCATGCACAGGTACAAATTCCATATGATGAATGTGATCATTGTGTATATCTAAATTGTACCAATAAACTTAATTAAAACTAAAATAAAATGTGTTACTGATAGATCAATATAAAATACAGAGCTGGGTAATTATTTATTACTCCAGTAATTGTATATACACCGTGGGAGGATGAGCTTCGGACAGTGGAGTGACTCCACCTGGACCAAGAGTAATGACATCAGCCCTGACTAGGACCCTGGGTTCTCAAAGTTATCTAGGACCCTGGTTCTCAAAGTGAGGTCCCTGAGCCTGCAGCAGGGTACCACTTGGGAACTTGTACATATGCCACTTCTCACACCTCATCCAAGATTCATTACCCTGGAAAGTGGAATTTTTGATGGACCCTTGGGTGCACATGTAGCTCTTGTCACACACATGATCTGCTCTCAATCACCATTTATTGGATAAATAAATGAATTCCACATTCATAACACAACTGTGATGTGTTGGGTTTTGTTTATGATTTCTAGACAGTCAATAAATCAATACCATAAACATCAATTGAATTCTTACCCTGTTCATACCACAGAGGAAGGATAGAAATTTAAAAAGACGCAGTCTCTGACTTTAAGATAGGAAAGGTGCAACCCTATCTGCTCACTGATAACTAAGACATAGCTGCTGTAATAGCACTATAGGACCAGCTGCCCAGGGAGCAAACAAGGGGATATGATCATTGCTCTCTGCACAATCTCTTAGAAAACGTGGATTTAAATAAGACACATATTTCTAAGGACAGATGTAGGATGGGGTAAGAAGCAAAGCATTTTAGAGGGACCAGAATGGGAGGACAAGGAGGAGAAGAGAGGACAGGAAACACTTTAGGATATGGTGTCTGGCCTGTTGGGTCAAAGCTCAGAGATGGGGACAGGATAAACAGTTTTAAATTAAAATCCCAAAAGTTCAATTTATACCAAGTAATGAAATATTGGAAGCTGCCTTTGTTTGTAGCCTAGGGGAGGTCTCTCCAGTTATTGCACAGAAGAGCAAGATGATGAAAGCTATAATCTGAGAGATAATTCAGGTGAAAATAGGAAGGAGCCACAGAGGCTGAAGGTGGGGGAAATAATTTAGACATTATTACAAGAGATAAGGAAAGAAATGATAAGATGGGGAGACACAATAGGATGGTGCAGAAAGATGTGAGGCTGTAGAAAAGATGTTAGAGTGGGTGAGGCTGAGACAGAGACTGGGGCCTGATTCTTCCGGGATCTGGAGGCTAGAGAGGCACCAGAGCAGCCAGTCTGGGGGTCTAGAGGGGCACAGAGTAGTTGGGAATGTGGGTGGCAACAAAAGCTTTGCTTGTAGTGAATTTGAAGAGCCTTACAGATCCCTCAATGTGGGAATCAGTGAGGAATTGGATGCAGCAGGCTGAGTCCCAAGATGGGGCTGGGGACTGGGGAGTTATGTGCATGGATGTATCAGCACCAACACTGGCGGTAATTACATCCTGAGCAAGAAAAGAGTGAAGTGAGGAAACAACTTCCGTAAAGTGTCTATGTAAAAGTCCCCATGAGGAAGGGGCCTGAGGAAATGATGTTAGAGAAGTAGAAGAAGAACAGAGAGAGTGCAATAGAAGGCACAAAGAGGGACGCTGTTCGCAAGAGCTAAGGTGGAAGGAAGCTTTATTCCCAGCCAGGATTGCACCGAATGCTTCCTCTGTAGGATCTCCTGGAACCATGATTTCCTTCCCACATGCTGAAGAAGGATTTAGTAATGCTTTGTGTAGAGGAAGCAAATGAGATTTTCAAAGCCCATGTAACCCAGGTAAGTTCACACAGCTAGGAAGTAGTGAAGTCGAAACTTCAAATCCAGAATTAAAACAGAATGCTGTAACAACTACTCAGAAAAGGTTTTGCAGGGGCCAAGGTAGAGAGAGGAAGGTGTGGAACTGCCCACCGAATGCAAAACGGCAGTGTTCCTGGTGCCCTTTCAGTGTACAGTTTCAGTGGATGAGGATGGGAATCCAGATATATGGACAAATTGATAAATTATTTTGGTTTGTTGAGTACAAGAAAGACAATAAAGGATTTATAGCAGAGAAGCCCCACGTGTGTTATAGAGTGAGAGATAAAACCTATGAGAGAATGTTAGTGAAAGAAACTCCAGTAATGGTCATGATTTAAGAAGAGGTTGAAAAGATTTTTCCTTGACAGCATGATAAGTATTTTAATTCTAGAACAGGAAAAAGAGGATGGATGCCTCAGCTCTACCAAGAGCCATTCATTCCAAAAGCAAGCCCATGGTGGCCCATGCACACACAAGTGCTCCAGTGTGGACAGGATATTGAAATACAGTGAGTCAGTGGGGGTGTTGTCTCCTTGTCTGCTAAGATGAGCCTAGTGGTTCCAAGAGTTACAAGCAAGACAGCCTCAGACCGAGCTGTCCAGTGAGCAGAAATAGGCAAGGGACAAGCCACAGGGCTAGGGACCCTGACAGAAAGGGATCCTTTCACACAATGACATCTGAGGACCTCCTTGACTTATTTCAAGTTATAGTGCCTGACTAATCAGAAATTGTCACAGCATTTTGAAAGAAGAATAAACCTGAAGATGGGTGAGCCACAGGGTCTGAGTTTTCTGTACAAAGGTGAAGGTGGGAAAGGGAGGGTTCAAGTGTAAGGTTAAGAAAAGATTCTCTGAGAGAAGTCCCACATACCTCTTTCCATCTCTGCCTCGGTAGCAGGCAAGTTGCCAATTTTGGAGAACTTTAGCACAAGCCCTGTGTGACATTTGCTGTAACCACCCTGTAGTTTTTCTAATAAAACCTCTGAGAAAATTCAATCTGATACCAGAGACTTGAAGGCTCTCATTTTGTCAAATTGCTCAATGTTTCTGGCCAGGAACGGGGGAATGGTGAGAAGGCTGCATAAATAAAGGGCAAGGCGGCAGTGTCCTCTGAAGGGGGAACATTCCAGGCAGCTTCATTTCATTCTCTCCACACCTCTATTATGCTCCCGCTCAATATTTCCCCCATTTCTCCTCCCGTTGTTCCGGGCCGGGGATTTAGCTCTGTGGTTCCAGCACCTGCCTTGTTGTTCCAATTTCTTCCTTTGCAGGGATTTTCCTGTGACATGAGAAAAACAGCATGTCTCTCTGCCTAGAAGTTCCCTTAAAAAACTTTCTTTTGGGGCCGAGGATTTAGCTCAGTGGTTCTGCTGCCTGCCTCGAAAGCACAAGGTCCAGAGTTCAATCCCAGGTACCAAAACAAACCAAAAAAAGCTTTTTTTCCTCTTTGGAAAGTTTTCTCCTCTTAGTGGTTTCTCTGTCACTTTTAATCTTTTTTTTAATCTTCTGGGTTAACACAATTCTGTTTAGAAAAAAAGCAATCGACCATTTACAAAAAATACAGTTTAATCATATATGTATTATATTGACTTGTTTTTTGTTTTTTTTTGGTACCAGGGATCGAACTCAGGTCCTTCCGCTTGCAAGGCAGGCAGTGGAACCACTGAGCTAAATACCTGGCCCTATATTGCCTTTATAATAAGTATATATTAGTACATTTACTTTAAATGAATGCAAACTTGGGCAAGTTATTTAGTCTCCGTGAGCCCCAAATATCTTCTCCTACAACTGCTGTGAGGATTATGCAATAACACACAAATCCCTGTCTGACACATAGAGATGGAGAACAAATGTTGGATAGCATCTCCCTCTCCATTTCTTTGATTACTGTGAGAGCTCAGTACAAGATGAAGTATTTTTGTCCTGTATCTCACATCACAGCTAGCACACTCAGAGGGAACTGAAAATCCAGAGAAAAAAGAAATGACTGGTGATTGCTGGGTCCCAATTCTAGGCATCCTGCATAGAGACTGCTCAGCAAATACATTTCCTCTCTTGGTGTCTTGCATTCTGAATTGTTCTGACGCATCTGCGGATACATTACACAGTGCTTAGAATAGCTGTGCTCATGAAATATTTAATGGATGAGTGAATAGATGAATGAATCAATTAACAAATAAAAAGTATGATAAATGATATGACCAATGTGCTGTGGAATTTCTACACTGAGCCATCTACCAAGAAATAGCAGACCCCACTTCAATAGCATCTACTCCACTTCAAAGTATCTTCTGACCCAATCGAAGTGCTTATTCTAAAATTTTAAGGAAGCTTTGGACTCTTGTGCTAGCACATCAAAGAGGGCTTGGACTCTTGAAGCTGCATTCTGTGGGAAAAGCACATGCACTTTCAGAGCTTCCATTTCTTTAGAGGTAAAATGTGGTTTTTTTCTCAGCATGACTGCACAGAACAAATGAGAAAATGGCTAGGAAAATATCTTGGGAATTTCAAAATACTTTCACACGTGCATATAACTGCCTCTTAGACTTCACCAGTATGTCTCAAACTTGGCATGTTTAAGCCTAAACTCAAATGCTACCTGTGAACATTTTCTTTACCATAATAACCACACAATTTCAGGAAGCACTATTTGTGGATTACCTCAAAGCTTCAGAGTGAGAAGATGCCTCCCTCCCTCTGGGGTCAACACTACACCAATAGGAAAATGTGTTGGTTTTACCATTTTGAACCTCAAACCTTTACCCTTCTTCTTCTTTTCTTTCTTTTTCAGTATTTGTAGCTTTATTATCAGAGATACCATTTATCACGTGCATGATGTATTAGTGTCTATTATTTATTTGATGATTCCTAGAAAAATATATTGGAGAATTTGCATCTGATAGAATATGATGGGTAAATGAGAGCTTTCCTTGTTAGTCAGCTTTCATTGCTGCGAAAAACATATGCCTAGGGAAAGGAATGTAAGAGTGGAAACGTTTGTTTTATTTCATGGTTCCAGCAGTTTCAGCCCATGGACACTTGTCCCCATCATTTTGAGTCAGAGATGAGGCAAAGCATCATGTAAGTGGTAGAGGAAAGTGGTTCATCTCATAGCAGTGAGGAAGGAGGGAGGGAGGGAGGGAGACAGATAGAGAGAGAGAGAGAGAGAGAGAGAGAGAGAGAGAGAGAGAGAGAGAGAGCACCACAGAGCAAGAAGCCAAGGAAACAGACAGTCCTCAAGGTCATGGCCTCATGGCCAACTCCCTTCAACTTAGACCCACCTCCTAAGATTCCATCACTTCCCAACAGTGCCATCAAATTATAATCTCAAAAATGGATTAAACCACTGATGAACTTAGAGCCTCATGAACCCATCATTTTCCAAAAGCCTCACTTCTGAGCATAAAGCCCTTTGGGGGACAATTTAGACCCAAACCATAACAGAGGTTTTGCATCAAAGAAAGAAATAAGGGTAGGAAATGCAATATGAACCTCAGGTAAGGAATCCATTATGTATCCATCAGCAATCCGCCCTTCCTTGCTAACCAGAAACTGTTCCATTCACCACCTCCTCCCATCGCCTGTGAAGGGAGCAGACTGTCAGTTCCCCTGGAATGGACACTGATAAATCTGGGCCAGGTGTGGTAATCCCACCTCTGTTTACTGGAGATTCGATTAAGAGAAGGGATGTGCCACAGTGTGTCCAGAGAATGAGCGGAAGTGTCTTAGCCACTTTCCTCAGCTCTGGGACAAATTCCAGACATCAGCAACTCGCAGGAGAAGTTTATTTGCTTCGGGGTTAAAATCCACATTCAGCTGGCGCCAGGGCAGAACACCACAGCACAGGGAAGTGGTGCAAGAAAACTTGCTCACATTTGGCAGCCTGGAAGCAGAGAGATCCAAAGCAGGACCCAGGGGGAAGATACACCCCTCCAGGTGACAGCCCCAGTGACCCGCCTCTTCTGACCTATCCCCATCTCCTAACAGCAAGCCAGCTGTATCACCCCCAATGATCCAGTCACCTTCCAAAAGCCCTGCCTATGAAGACATGGGGCCTTTTGGGGATATTCTTCATGTGTCCTTCATCATTTCAGTGTGAGCACTTTTGGATATGGGTTTAGATCTAGGGAGCCTCAAAAGCCTCATGTGTTTTGAAGCTGATTGAATCATGGAGGGACAATAGGGCCACGGATGAGTTCAGGGCTGAATGTGCTGCTAGGAGGTGGGGCCTGGTTGGAGGTGGTCACTGGGTGAAAACCTGGAAGGGTGGGTTCTTGTCCCAGGCTCTTCCCTCCCTCTTTCTTTTTGACCACCATGAGGTGGGCATCTTTTCTCCATGCCACACCCTTCTACCATGCTGTTTCTGCATTTGAGCCAGCTGACCGTGGACTGAAACATATGAAACCATGAGCCAAAATACTCCCCCCCCCCTTTAAGTTGTGACAACTGGGTATTTTTCCTCAGAGATGAAGTAAGTGACTGAGACACCATCCCAAGCTCTTGAGGAGCGGAAATCATCTTCCACCTACTAGAACTTCCACAACATAAGCCAACATTCAGAGGTAGACATAAGCAGAAGGAAAGAGTACACCCTTACAGAAACATTCAGTCAATATAAATAAGCACCACCTCCAATCTTTGCACTTATTTTTAAAAGTGACATCGTCCACATATTTCCTTCATTATCAGCCAGCTACACTGCACATATTATATGAAGTTAAATGAGAATGTATGTGATAGTATTCGGAAATAATGCTCACTATGATCAATAAATCTTGCTAAGACAAAGATGAAAATATAATTGCAATTTAATGACTATAAACTCAAAACAAATTATCTGTACAGAAAAAGAGCAGCCTCCTTGTGCTACAGCAAAGAAAATAACAAACCAAAGACAAAATCTTTCCCCTAGGCTTCAATGAAAGTGCCAGAAAGTTTTTCTGTAACTGTGCTTCTTAATGTCCCTAAATGTGAGCCAGGGATGTTATTCAGGAAAATCAATTCCTCAGGGGATCAGAATAGGGTGATCAGTATGGCCTTAGCTCTCCAAGGGCTCTAAATAGTTCCAAGGATAACATTTAGCCATTTAGACTCCAGCAGATAGAACACCACCTCTATCTCACACACGGTCCATGAATAAAGTGGAGAGCTGTGAGTGTGAAACTGACTATTCTTGCCAGAACATATCCACTGCTCAGTTATTCCATGCTATCTGTAGGGCCTGGCATATAGCAGCTGTTATGGTTTACATCTAGATGTCCTCCCAAAGCCCCTCAAGTTCATAGGTGGGGCTTTTGGGAGGTAATTAGATCATGGGTATGTGGTACTCATCAATGGATTAGTCCACTGATGGATTCATAGCTAAATGTGATATTGGGAGCTTCAGCCTGGTTGGAGGAAGTGAGTCACTGTGGATGTGGCCTGGAAAGGCCGCTCCTTCCCTCCTCCCTTGATCTACCTCTGCTTCTTGCAGCCATGCCATGAGCTGTTTCTCCTCTGCTATGGCCCTCTGCCATGCTACCCTGCCTTGGAGCCAGTGGTCTATGGACTGAAACCTCTACAAACTGTGAGCTAAAATAAACCTTTCCTCCTTTAATTGGCAGGTGTTGGGTACTGTGTCTCATGACAAGGAAAGTAACTAAGACAGCAATTGTTCAACATACAAGTCAAAATTTTGCATCACTGGTGAAGACTCCATTAATCTATTAGAACCTCATTGGAATGCTTGACTCCTTATCTTCCTTCCCATCTCTACATGTGGTAGTTAAGCTTAATTGTGTCAACTTGATTGGCTTGGAGCCAGCTCGGGGATCAGTGAAACCCGCTCAGGGTGCGTCTGAATGGACCGAGAAGAGTAACACTGAGTACTGTGCATGGTCCTTCACCCCTTTCTCTGAGGCACTGTTTCCCTGGTCTGCTTTCTGACTCCAGGAACTGAACATCTTTGCTTTGCCACATCCTTTTGCCATGCCATTTCTCCCTTGAAGCCAGTGGAGCACGGACTGAATCAACTGAAACCATGAGCCAAATTAAGTCTCTCCTTGAGTTGTTGGTACTATGTCCCAGTAAAGCAAAGCTCACCAACACACTATACAAATGTCTTTTCATTTCTTTAATCATTTTTGTCTACAAACAAAAACCTTGAAAGGACACTTCTAGAATCTATATTCACTCAAATATTTTAATTTATAATTCTAAAGTGACTGCTTTTCCCTGCCACACTCCCACCCGCCAAGGGCAGTGTGTGCCAACATTAGCCCACTCAGTGCCTCCTGACCTCAGCCCATTGCTTGGCTCTGATGATAAATAATTACTTGTCCAGAGAGTTAATAATGTGCCACTTGAGAAAAATCTGAATTTTATTTTTTAATTATAAGTGCTTTGGATTGAATTGTGTCCCTTAAAATTCGTAGATTGAAACCCTAACCTGTAATGTGATGCTATTTAGGGAAATGGAGCCCTTGGCAAATATTTAAGTTTAGATGTTTCCTGGAGAGTGGGGACCTCAAGACAGAATTTATTTTTTTATAAGAGAAAACAGCAGAGAGCTTATTTTTTTGTCTCTCTCCACCCACATACATCAAGAAAAGACCATGCAAGGATACAGTGATGTGCACCATGGTGATCAAGTGTAAACAAAGAGAGAGTTCACCAGACATTGGACTGGCTGCCCTCTTTTCCCTGGACTTCTAGTGTCCAAAGCTATGAGAAATATATTCCTGTTTTTGTCAGCCACAGAGTCTACACACCCTTTATTATGATTGCAGCCAGAGCTAAGACAAAAGGGTCACATCATAAGAATGTTAATAAAAGATAACAGGAAACAGGGAGAGAGATATTTTCCAAAAGGGAAGGGGAGCAACAGATGGAGGGATGGGAGGAGAAGGGGAAGGGAGGGAATGAAAGAATAATTATATATATATGCACACATGTGTTATATACATGGACCAGCTCCCCACTATGAATATAATCATTATGCAAACATATATTAAGAAAAATTAAAAGTAATGAATAAGACTGGATACGCTGGTAGGAGCAGAGAGATTGAAAAGAGCTGAATACAAAAACTTAACAATTTACCACCTTTCTCTGGTGCTAAGCATGGCCCAGTTCAAGATCTACAGAGACAAGCTCAGCAGGGCCTGCTCTACTCTCTGTGGCAAATCGTATGATCTAAATTTTTCCTATAAAGAAATGCAGGTTCAGAACCTACAGATCCTAAGGTGCTTCCAAAATTTCAACCCAAATGCATTTGACTCTAAAACAGTTGTTCATCTACCATCATTTTATCCTGGGAGACAGCTCTACCTGGTTGTCAGGTCAACAGTATTAAATGAATATCTTTTACAAGAAAGCATTTCCATTTTTCCTATTATCCCTACCAATACCTGCCATAATAATGCTAATACTGTTACATTAGCAGAATTATGACAGGATGAACTAATTTTTCCTGCTTCTCCATGTCTGTATCTCTCATTTTTGATGCATTATTTATGCTCAGGCCAACATCCTTTCGCTCAAGCCAGCCTGACTGGTGAGCTGTTTACTCTCCAAATCCTGGTCCAAGCTACCTCCTCTGCCAAAGAGGAGCGAAAACTACAAAGAGGAAACCTTTCAGCTCCTCCTAAGAGAAAACTGCTGGTTGCCTAAGGACTTCAGCAACCTGGTCAAAAGTTCCTGGTTTCTCTTTATTAAAAAAGAAAAAACAAAACAAAAATTCTGCTGAAATCCATTATCAATGCTCCAAGCATCACAGCATACCAGGTGATGGTAGATATGTGATATTCTGCTGTTTGAAGTTCACAAAGGGATAATAGCTGCATTTAGATAAATGCTCTTGTACAAATTTTAACAAAAACGTTGCAGAGATAGCGGTAAATTTTCTGTTTAATATCTGTAACTATTCCAGTGAAATAGCCTGTGTTCATTGGGGAACAACTGAATGTACACTCGATGCTTCATAGATGAATTTAATGCTCAACTTAATTGGGCAATCCAGTATTTCATTAATTCCAAAGCAGTACTAATTTTCCAATATGGATAATTACGATACATAAATATTGCTAGCTTTATCATTGCTGTGCAACATTTGTGAATTCAGGCTGCTAGAAACTGTGAAAGTATGAGATTAAAGTAATGCTAATAACATCATATATTATAATAATCATAACAAACACATACAAAGTGTTTCATAAAATTAGGCCTTTTACACACTTTTTCCTCAATTAAATGTCATAGTAACTTTTTGTGAAATTTATAGGACTGTTATATTGTCACTACTTCATGATGAGAAGACAGCATCGGAAACCCATGTTTAAAAAACTCAAATGCATGACCCTAAGTAAATTTTTTAATTGTTTTGGTTTGGATCAAATTATGCTTTTCCACTGTAGAAAACTGTTTTCTAATAACATGCAAAGATCTTCAAGTTCTGCCTTTGCAACTTAGCTATGCATCCTGAAACATACGACACAGGAAAAGCCTAATGCCTCTGTTCAAACTCTGAAATTCAGAGAATCAGGGTGAATACTCAGATAAGAGGGAGAAAATACACCAAGGCTCTCCTAGCTTTACAGAGATGGATGGGTCCCTGATTGTCTCTTACTCTTAAGTTTCTTTTTTAAAAACTTAGGATAATTATTCTGATGTATGGCTTTGCTGTGAGAATTGAATCAATAGTCTGATTAAAGCTCCTGGCAGAGAATCAGTGTCTGACAAGATCTGCAGCTGCTAGTTAATACCAGCAATCACAGTGGAGAAATCAGTCCCAACAAAATCGAACTGTGGTAGATGACCCTTTTTTAAGAACAAAGTATCAGTTTCCTTTTGCTGCTGTAACAAATGACCACAAAATCAGTGGATTCAAAGAACACCTATTTATTTCCTTAAAATTCCAGAGGTGGTAAATCCAAAAACAAATATGTTACTGAGCCCTGTTCTTTCTGGAGTCTTCAAAATATCTACATCCATGTCCTTGTCTTTCCCCTTGTCTAGAGGTCCCCTGAATTTCTCAGCACAGGGTACCTTCCTTGAAAGACAGCAGTATAGCACTTTAAGCATAGCATCTCCACCTCTCTGCTGCCCCCCTTCATTTATAAGAATATTTCATCCATTCAGATGTCCAGGATAATTGCCTCATCTCAAGATCCTTAACCACAACTTCACAGTTCCTTTTAGCCCATGAACTTGTTCACAGGCCCCAAAGATTAGGACAGGAGCACCTCTGAGGGGCCGTTATTCTGTGTAATAGCTAAAAACTTGCATTGAATTTACTGGTACACAGCCACCACCTGTCATTAGAAGGAGATTTCCCTGTGGAGATAACAAGTTTTTTTTTTATTTGGACTGCTATTTGTATACATCAGAGTAGAAAATAATGAGAGCCATCTTGGAGCCAGAGTCAACAGGATTTTGCTAAAAGATACCCAAGTTCTAGCTTATCTTTGATCTTATTCAATGCATAAATCATCACTTTAGACAGTGGTAGAATACCACCATTGAATTGTTAGTTATTTACCAGTTGGAAAAGAGAGTTAAGTCCTGCTCATATATGGATTTGAAAAGGCCTTCAGAGATATGGTAGAATTAATCTGGTAGGACAGATCACAACAATATTCATTAATGAAAAATCCAAGCCTGGGTCCAAAAACAGCATAGTGTACTTAAAGGATGAAGATTATATACTTCCACAATAATGATGTCTCTGTATGGCACTCATACACCTTCTGGCTTGCTCTTTGTTTTAACACAAGCTCAATGGGATTCAAAGTGGGAAATAAATGATCAGTTTTTGACAGCTGGGTATATAGCTCTCCCAGTTGTTTGTGCA
This sequence comes from Heterocephalus glaber, assembly GCF_053883595.1. NCBI lineage: Eukaryota > Metazoa > Chordata > Mammalia > Rodentia > Bathyergidae > Heterocephalus > Heterocephalus glaber. The sequence goes on from NW_028258381.1 coordinate 12,685,137, forward strand.
CATTTATTTTATTTAATTTTCACAGTAATTTTATGTGTGAAGTTTTGGTCTCTCCATTTTCCAGATAATAAATTTAGGACTCAGAAAAGCAAAGCAAATTGACACGTCATACATCTATCAACTCAATTATCAAACATAACTTTAAACCAGATCTTCTGACTCCAGATCCCTTGATCCTTCAAGTACATTTCCTTGGAGCAGTGATTGCTAAAATATCTATTTAAAATTTATACTACAGACAGAGAAGTACTAAAGTTTGAAATGGGATTGTGTTCAGTTATCAGTAAGAAAGCTATTGTCAGGTAAGTCAATAAAGTAAGTCTAGAATGTAGCTATTCAGTAGCATGTTCAGTAAGGATGAAAATATTATATATCAGTGCTTCTCAGGATAACACCCTCTGGACACGTGTACCTCCCAGGCAAGTGAAATGTGTCTACTGTGTGAGGAAGTATAGATCTAGAGTAAAATACAAAATTAGGGCAAATCAAGTTTATTGTGAAGATGTCATGCATCTCTGATATTCTGCTGTCCTATAGGCTCAGGAAGCTTGAGGGGTACGTTAATCAGCTTTCCCATGACTGGTACATAATACCTGATATGCAAAATTTAAGGAGATTGATTTGGCTCACGGTTTCAATGGAAATCAGTCCATGGTTGGCCTGCTCCAAGGCAGCAATATCATGGCGGAAGGGCATGGAGGAGTAAAGATGCCTAGTTCATGGTGGATGAGAACTAGAGCAGGGGAAGAGCACCAAGAGAAAGAGATAAGAGGCCAGATATAGACCCCAAGGCCATGCCTCTGTAACCCACGCAGACACATCCAGAAATGTGCTCCACCAACCCCTGGGCATAGATCCCGAAGCCAATCAAGTTGAGCCTTCACCCTAATCACCAAAAGGGGGATGGTGGCATGCACCAGCACTTTAACAACAGAGAACTAAACAAAAGTTGGAGAGTTTTAAAGGATGACCTTTTTTCATATTACAACAGCAAAAGGTAAGTTCTTCCATCTCTGAGTCAAGAGAAGGGAGCCGAAAGAGATCATAGGTCTGGAAAATGTACCTTGTAGACTAACATTTTTTGGTTGTTTGTTTGTTTACCTGGTGAATCTCACATACCCTCCATTCAGGGAGATGAATTCACCTACAGGTGAACTGTGGAAATAAATTGGAGCCAAACCATTTCTAATTCCAAAAAATCAGAACTTCATATCTCACGATAGCTTCCTTGGATATAAGAGTAACTCATCTGATTTTTACTACTGTCATTTAAATAAAAAGCCAAAGTAAATACTTTCTGATTTGACCAAGACACAATGAGCAGTTAAAAAAAAAGATAGAGCTAAATCATTTCTAAGCATCTTGATCTATGTGTGCTTGAAGCCATTCTGCATTAGTCAGCTTTCCTGTTGCTGGAGAAAATACCTGATGTACAAAACTTGAAGAAATAGGGGTTTTTGGCTCAAAATTTCAGAGGTTTCAGTCTATGGTCAACTGTCTCCAAAACAGGCACATTCATTCTCCCTCTCCCTCCCTCTCTCTCTCTCTCTCTCTCTCCTCTCCCTCTCCCTCTCCCTCTCTCTTTCCATCTCTTTCCCCCTCAATTAAACTAGTTTGTGTTAGGGTTCTCTCAATTTCCACCAAGTATAAGTACTTTCAAACCTATGAACACAAACATACTTTGCTGGTTTTAGTTTCAATTTTTATTAATTTTACTTCTTTTATAGATGGAGATATTCCCATTGGCTTTGTCCAGTGGGTGTTGGATAAAAGGTAAAAGTTTCCATATAAACATGCTAGTCTGTATGTCATTCATAATTTTATTTAATCCTCTCAGTAGCCCTGTGAGTTAGTTTCTGCATGTTGCAAGTGACCTAAGCAAAACATATATAATTCTCCAATACCATGCAGGTCTGTATGACTCCTGATTCTTCATCTCTATCTCTTTTACCTGCTTTGTACTTGTTCACCATGGCTTTACCAACTGGTCATGATGAATACCCACCGTGAATTACTCATCCTCTGTCTGCTTGATTTTTCTGCAGATCTTGGCTTGAGTTGGGGCCTAATACTTTATTAGTATGGTATGAGACATTCTTAACTTCACCTTTGTGTCATCCTTACAGCAAGGATAAAATGCTCTGCTTTACAGGATTAAATTATATCACACAAACGGTTGTTCATGTTTACACACATATCAATGGTCTTCCACACCCAATGTGGTTCTGCCCACCTTTGTTGTGTTCCTAGCTAATGAAGGAAAATCTATGTCAATCCGAGACTGCCATGGACAGAGGCTGAAATTAGACAGAGAATGGTGACCCCAGGCCCACACTCAAGGTGAGGTGGCAGGAATTTTGAAGACTGTGAATGGGGTGGGAGAAACTGTATTGCAGAAACTGATTTAGTCTCTGGAATTACCACCTAGCAACTGCTCACCATTTAAACTGTGCAGACACCCTTGGCAGCTTTCTACAATTGGCTGTAAGGATCCTCAGATGGAAGGGGCCACCCCAGAGCCATGCTCTGTGTCCTAGTTAAGAATGGATGAACAGAACACGAGAGAAAATGAGCCAGATGAGAACTGCATGCCTTGTCCCCTGGACCGTCAATAATTCCTAGTGAGGAGGGGCTGGAAGGAACAAGAGAGCCATTGTGGAGCATGCGTTGGGTCTGAAGCACTGCCTAGCTCACCAGCAGAAGAAGCACACCGAGCTGTCGGAGACTGTGTTTCAGCCCTGTGTCAAAATCCTTTTGCCCTCTTTATAAAGATGTACTTTTGAGAATCCTCCACTCTGGTCCTGTTATTCAGACTGACAGTCACTGAGAAAACGATTCCAGTACTTAGAGTGGCAAGATTAATACTCACAAGAAAAGGCTAAGGAACTTTCTTTGTCTTCTACTATGTCTCTGGAAGAGGCATGCCTCAAGTCAGTACCACTGTATGTTAATGTTGGAATAACTCTGACCTACCAAGGCTGCTTTGGTTGGCATCCAGCAGGCACTGAAGGTGTAGGGACACACATGTGAATTAGCCTCATTTTCTGACCTGAAATTATTTAGTTTAACTGAAGAGAAAAATCAGCTGGTAACAGTAATGCTGTCGTGTATTTGGCAGGTGCTGAGGATGTCCACGAGCCACCAATAAGAACCACTGGAGAGGCCAAAGACAGTGTCTCAGATGGGCACATTCCCAGAGCAGTACCTCGGAAAGAAGCAGAATTTCAGACAGACATTTCCAAAATCCAGATCTGCTATCCTTCCTGCATTAAGTTGAGTAATTTTATGTGTCAGTTTGGAAGGTGACTGGGGGGATGAGATTAACATTTAGACTGCTGGACTTTGAGTAAACAGAACCCCTCATAATGTGAGTGGGCCTGATCCAATCAGTCGAAGGCCTAAATAAAACAGAAGAGTGGGCTTTCTGAGTAATGGGAGATTCCCCAGCAACAGCCTCCAGACAACCCCCCTTCCCCGGATCTGCAGATTTGGACTTGCCAGACTCCATAACCACATGAGCCAATTCTGTATAACAATACTCTTCCCATATTTACAAGTACATTGCCTATTGTTTCTATTTCTATGAAGGCCTCTATTACATGTATGTGCACCTCCAAAAGCCTGCAGAAATTTCTAACTTCCCTCTAGATGATGGGAAGAACAGTATCATTCTGGAGACATGGCATATCCAGTGGTTGAAGCCATTCATTGAATGCAGGATTTCAACTCACAAGAACAGTTTCCAGAAACCAAGGTTGTTCACACCTTCCATGTGTGTCAGAGGCTGTTTTCCAACCAGGTATAATCAGAGCTTTTGTCCCCCAGGATAATTTTCATGGCAAGATGGATTCTCCATTTAGTTGACATTGGCTGATTCCACTACTTGTCAATTTTAAATTGTTCATTTCTAGGGCAAACTGTGCATATGACACATGTGAAAAGAATCTACAAAACAAGCTGAGTAAAATCTAAGTTAGAGAATAATGCACATGGTGTGATTCTTTTGGAAAAACCCCCAAGCAAACAATAGATTGCTTGGAGATGGAGGAAGAGAGAGAAAGAAAATGGGGATAATTCAGATACATTGTGTGGTGGAGGCTGCCTCTGTGCAACAGCAAGGAAGTAGGGAAGGAAGCTTTTAAAATTAGACAATTTTCTGAGGACTTCTAAGGCTCATTTTTATAGAACTCCTTAAAATGTGCATGCATGGCCGGGGCATCCACCCAAATTCTGTGCATGCAAACAGAAAAGGAGACAAGAGTCTGTGATAAAAAAAAAAAAAAAAAAGCTTCGTATTCTGAGGTCTGAAAGAGTTTAAAACCTGATAACGGAATCTGGAAAGAATGGAATGAATGAGTTATCTCATTCTCACTATTCATTCAAGCAGTCACTGCCTGCATGTATTAGCATAATGTTTAATTTGGTAAAGGCAATATTCAGCCTTTGTCTGAAAATAAAAATTACTAAACTTCAGTCCTTTTCCAATGTATTGTAAATAAATGCTGGGCAGTGAGCAGAAAGCAGATGAAATAAAACAGCATTTAAAAGGCCAGTCCATTCTACAGCAGTGCATGGGAAAAGACTCTTCTTCAGTAGCAAATTCCAAATGATTACATTTTATTAAAAACCCAAAGCATCACAGAATTTGTTAGGGAAAAGCTGAGTGACCGAGCACTCTGAGTGCCTCCCACCTGCACCCCACTCGGTCCACTACCGAGTGAAGAGGCCTTCGATTGACTGGGAGCCTGGTCTGGCAGGGGGCACAGACTTCTTTCTGCCCTGCTCAGGCACATCCCCCGACCCCTCCGGGCCTGACCCAGGGCAATTCATTTCTTTTAGCCCATCAGTAAATCCAGATAATAGTACACGCCCTTTCACAGGGGAATTTAAATTAGATATGAAAATGCACATTGAAAATGCAACAAGAAGTAAAAGAAAAATTCATGCAAATTGTGTTTCTGTGCTAAGATGTGTTCTAGGACCGGTTGGTGTGTGGAAGATGAAAAATTATGGTAGAAAGTAGCATAGTGCTATTATAGATAGATGAGCTAGGTAGAAATATTAGAGGCAGTCAGATAGGGCTAGGTCGTCAAGAGGGTCAGGAAAAAGGTGAAACACACCACAGCTGCACAGTGGCTGAAAACCAGGCCTCAAGATGGAGACAAGATGACCCACATATTTTCTTTAAAGAACTGGGCTTAGTGAAGTATAGATAGCCATCGACCACCCAGGGGAGACCAGAGACCTCTGGACCCACTGCCTCCTAGAAGAATCCTTGTTCTTTCCATCCACACTTGGTACGTGGCTTGCTTCCCAATTGGACCACCGTTACCCAAGTGACTACACTTGTAACCCCACTGGATGATCACGGCTGTGGCCCACGTTGCATCCACGTGGGTTTCACCCTATAAAACTCCAGTGTAAAGTGGGGTCCTTGGCTGCCCGCTTGAGACCCCTCCTGCCCTCAGGAGATTTCCTATCAATATCTCCCTACTTTTAACCTCCATCGTTCCTAGGATTCATTCTTCAATTTCTGGAGAACAAGAACTCGGCCTATCATACAGTTAACGGGTTGGGAGATATAATATTTCATATTTCCCACAACAGTACAAGGTGTGATCAAGCAATATGGTGAATTTTACCATTCTTTAAAAATATTTTTTTTTGGTGATACTGTAACTCCATCCTCAGACCTTTTTATTTTATTTATTTATTTAATTTTTAATTTTTTTTTTTTTTTTTGAGACAGTCTCACTAAGTTCCCCGGGCAGGACTAGAACCTGTGACTTTCCTGCCTCAGCCCCCACCCCCTGAGTTCTGGGATTACAGCACTTATTCCACCATTCTTGTACTTCTGGAAGCAATTCTGAAGGTCATCTTTCCTGAGTGTGTGCTCCAGTCCAAGTCCAAGTCTGGAATCAGGAGGAGACTAAGTCCCAGCTTGAAGGAAGGCAGGTACAGGGAATTCTTTCTTAGTCCTTTACTCTGTGGGAGTTTTCAATAGATTGAATGAGGCCCCTTGGGGCTCACTGATTCAAATGTTAATCTCATCCAAAAGCACACTCTCCTAGAAGCGGTATTCAGGCCATAACCAGGCATCTGTGGCTCCATCAAGGTGACACATGAAGCAATTCCCATAGGTTACTGCTCCACACAAACAGCCCAGCTGGGTCCGGGAGGAGACAGAGCTGGAGCAGTAGCATCCTCTGACCTGACTATCGCCTCTCCTCAGTCTCTCACCCTGCACTTGGCTAATTCTCAATCTGTGCAAGGACTGGGCTCCCTGCACTCTGCCTCACCTGGTCCCAATCCCTGAGTCTCAGTTTCTCTTCTGACAAAGACCTCTATGCAAAAAGTGACGTTGAGAGCTGATAGCTTTTGGTTTTAAAGTGTTTTGAAAATTATAAAATACAAAAACAACAATAATATGATAGGACATATAAATAATTCAAATCCTATCATGTTAAATAAATAAAAATTTCCATAAAAAATACTAAGTACCCTTAATCTGTACTTTAACATTTTGCAATTAACTGCGAGAAACAGATTTGTCATTGACCAATACAGTCAGTGGAATAAATGACTATTTTGCTTCCTGCTACTGATTTTCAAGTTGTGCCTCTGCATTATTCCATAGTGCAGACAATAAGAAAAAATTTTGCTTCAGGAATTTCGTTACATTTAGAAGAATCAGACCTCCTTCTATTACTCAGATAAACCATCTAGCACTCTCAGTGGCTCCAAGTCACCTTGAAGTCATGTGGCTCTGGAATGTCATTGTTAAGTCCCTTTTAGAGGCCAGTCAAGGATCCTGATGAGATGGGAAGAGAAGAATGGAGTTATAGAAGTGTAGACAGAAGGATAGAGGGAGGGATGTAATGAGGAATGGTGGAAGGACAGATGAATGAGGAAGGAACAGGGAGATGAGAAGATAGGATGGATGGATAGATGGATGGATAAAAAATGTGTGGAAATATAGAATGTTGGAAAGAATGAAAAAATGAGGGATGGCAGACTAAGAGGATAGGAGGTGTAGATGAAGCAGGTATTACTAGTCTCTGCTTCTGCCTCCCATCATAGATGCTGAAGGCATCTGACTGGTAGGAAGGTCTGACTACCTATTGAGTGGGCAATGTGCCTTACCCTCATTATTTTTTGCCATATTGTGGAATAGTTACTCTTATCATCTCTAAATCTAAAGAAATGCAGGCCTTTGAATATGAAAAAGCAGGCTAGAACTTGCATCCTTGTCTAACCCCAAAGTCTGTGTTCTTGACCTCACCTGTCTGCGGCCATATAGAACTCATTGGTTCCAGTACTGTAATGGCTTATGTTTAAGGTCACAATGCTTGTGTCCCATCCCTGGAAGTAGTTAGGCCTATTATTCCCACAGTGCAAAGGAGGATAGAGCTTTCCTCTCATATCTACCCTGGAAAATCATTCTTTAAATGATGTCTACACCAAAGCTCCTGATGGGGCTATTCTCAAAGGCATTGGTGCTGGATGTCCAGTGGTTTGTAATTATTGCTCATTTACAATGAGCCAGATAGTAGACTTACAGTGCATCAGGCTCATTTCACCTTTACTTCACCTCCATCATGTAGGTGTTATCATCTCCATGTATCAGCTGAGCAAACTGAGGCTCACATCCAAGGCTTACAAAGCCAGTATGTAGCAAATCTGGGATTCAAATCCAAATTTTGTCTTCCCCTAGACCTCATACCCTTAGCCTTGTCCCTGAAGAGATGGTAAAGGAGTAGGAGAGCAATCACTGGCATGGGCTCTGGATATAGGGAACCCCCCTCAAGACCCTTTCAACTTGTCTCCAGCATTGTGGCATTATTGGAGATAATCCACCCTTTGGCAAGTATTTGACAGCCTGCCATATTACTAATGTGGGCCAATGGGACCATGCATTGTACTGCCTTTGCCTTTAGTCCAGAGTCATGGTGCCATCTTTGTCTCCAGCTGGAAAGCTATTTAGGCATCCCCAAATGAGAAGGACATGTGTCCTAGAGAGTGAGATATCCAGAAATGCTACCTTTCACTGCTTATTAATCTATCTAATATATTACTATCAATATTGCTTAATGACTGCCATTTCCAAGATCCTGAAAAGCTCTTGTTGCCTGAGATAAACCTGGTCCCTGGACCATAATGGACTCTTGGAAGGCTCACTTTCCTTCACAATACTTTGTTCTTTCTCATATACTAGCAAGATATTAGATCACTATAATTGACACATTTTCTCTTCCGTTATGTTCAGAATCACAGGCAAAAACCAGAAACAGATGAGAATAAAAATATCACTGTTGATGAGGAAGCCAATCTGGAAAATGAGACTTAAAATGGGACAAAAATAGACACTTTGCTCTTCTTCCCTAAGACATTTTGTGGGATGTAGTATTTATTTAGGGTTAGTTGGATATTAGTTGAAAAGCCACACAAATCCAGGCAGCTTTTTTGAGGACCATGGCAGCTTTAGTTTTTATCCAATGGAGAAAAAAATAGAGTGATTTCCTATGGAAGCCTGTTGCTTGTTGTCAGGCTGGTTGAGGGGTGTGGACAAAGCAGATCACATGCAAAAGGGGGCTTTTACCACAGCACCCTACTCCCCTGTGTTGTCACACCTTCCTCTTTGGAGAAAGAAACAGGAAGTTAGAGGACATTGCATGCTCTTTATTTCTAAGTACTTTTCAGGGAAAGTAAATATGGTGGTCAAAGCCCAGTAGACAGTCCCAAGGGGAGGAATGTTCCAAGAATCTCCAGGAAAGTCCCTAATGTGAGAAAAATGAGATGAGCAAAAGAGCCATTCATCAACACTGGTGTTCCACTGGACACTTCCATGTGATTATCGCCCCATAAATAGCAAGAAGTGGTTTTCCATCTCCCCAAGGGCAGGGGTACTCTGGGGCTGTAGACCATAAGACCCTGAAATCCCTGACCCCATTTTACCTGACTAATTTTGTGATAAAACAGCTTCTTCACCACACTCTTTGTATGGAGGATGTGTTAAATTAAGTTCTAAGAGTTTCCCAATCTGGAATTTCTTCTCATACTATTCCTACGGTTTTCTATCAGAGGGCTGGAATGACATGCAGTGATGGAACACCAGAGCTGCAGGATAAGGCAAATATGCTTTTAATTTGCATCTTTGGAAGATCATAGACAACACACCTGGAGTCTGTGTATTACCCAGAGTTGTCACTGACAGTCTGAATGTGCCAATAATTTATTATCTGCACAGCTTCCCTGCCTGCAAAATCTGTATGGGAAAAAGAAAGTGTGTTTTCTGCTCCTGTAGCAAGAAAATCAATCTGCAGCTTCTTGACAGATTCTGATCCTGTGATTTAGGTATCCTTAATCAGAGAGGTCCGATGAAGTTTCAAGAGTGGAGAGCATTGGAATAATAAAGAGCAAACAAGAGAAATCGAAAAGCTGCAAGCACAGAGCTGTCCATCAGGCATGGGAGAATGAATGTGTAGCTGTCACTTTTCAGAGTCCAGTGGCCAAGGTCGGTTGCACTGAGCCACTTAAGTTTTGGGGTGACTGTGGGAGCTCCATGTCCTCATCGACAAATTCTTGATACTGATTCCTGTCTCCTAGAGCTTTCTGATCATGATGGTACACTTGACATGCGACTCAACAGGACCATAAATGACAGACCGTGGATATGTAGGCTTTCATGAGAAGTCACTGTTGGCTCCTTCCACAATGGTGAGACTTCAGAAATGGCATCTTCCAAAGCAAGCTCTTTGTCCTCCCTTAAAAACTCATTTAAGGAAACCCAGATCCAGTCCCCTGCTCTGGGGCTATTTGACTTTTTCTCCTCTGTAAGAGATTAGCTCCCTCAAGTTCACCTTAGCTGCATAGAGTGGGTAAACCACAAACCTAAAGACATGGTGAGAAAGTCAATCTATTTTTAAATATTTATTAGTGTATGTTTGCAGTGCGTAATGACTACACTCCTCTTGGGAAACTAGTGCATATACATAACACATCTTACTTCTTTCTATGTCCCCTTCCTTTCTCTCCCTCTCCCTTCCATGTCTTGGTTCCCTTCCTATTGGCAAAAAATCTATCTCCCCATTTCCTATTATCTATCTTCTATTTCTCTCTTTAAATTCTTTATACTTTGCATTTTTCATGTAAGAGAAACCATGTCTCTGTGTCTGATTTATTTCACTTAACATTATGGTCTGAAGATCAACTACTGTACAAAAAATGTCTCAAGTTTATCCTTCCTTACGACAGAGTAGCGCTCCACTGTATACACAAAGCATTTTATTTATCCACTCATCTGTTAATGGGCATATAGGCTGTTTTCAAGATTTTGTTATGATAAATTGTGCTGCTATAAATATCAGTGTGCATATATCACTGTGGTATGATGCTTTTATCTCTTTCAGGAAGATCCCCAGAAGGAGAAAAACTAGGTCAAATGGAACCTCTAGTTTTAGTTTTTTGAGGAATCTCCATACTGATTTCCATAGTGATTGTACCAATTTACACTCCCATCAGCAGTGGAGCAGGGTTCCTTTTTCTCACAGCCCCCACTAGCATTTGTTATCGGTTGACTTCTTTATAACAACCATCCTTTCTGGAGTGAGATGAAATTTCTGTTGTTTTAATTTGCATTTCTCAAATGACCAGTGATGTTGAGTATTTTTCATATATTTATTTGCTGTTTGTACCTCTCCATCTGAGAAATATCTGTTCATTTCAGATGCCCATTTTTAGATTGGGTCTTTAAATCTGGAGAATCTGGGTTTTTTTATTTTAGTTCTTTATATATTCTAGATATTAGCCTTTTGTCTGCGGAATACCTGGTAAAAAAGTTTTTTCCCATTCTATGGGTTGTTTTTTCTCTCTGTTGATGGTTTCTTTTGATGTTCAAAAGCTTTTCAGTGTGATGTGATCCCAGTTGTTCCTTCTTTGTAATATTTCCTGTGGGATCAGGATTTTATTCATAAAATCTTTGCCTATACCTATGTCTTCAAGAGTTTTACCTAGTCTATCTTCCAATAGGTTATTTCTATTTTTATATTTAGATTTTTGATTCATTTCAATTTTAGTTTAGTGCATGGTGAGAGATATGGGTCTAGGTTTAGTCTTTTTCATGTGGAAAGCCAGTTTTGTCCAGGACTATTTGGCAGTCTGTCTTTTATTGCAAACTTTTAAAGAAAATTTTAAACATTTACCATATTACTTGATCACAGTAAATGCAACAATTGGCCATAATTTATAAATTGCACAATGTTGTACCAATATTAGCAACTGTAATCTCTTTTTAAAAAATGAACCCACAAATTATAATGCTCTTTTTTCCAGAAGGGAGACTAACTCCTTCCTTCACCACAATGTGCCTAAGGAAGACATCAGCATTCTCTGTCCTCTGCCCTCAGGGGAAGATACTCCTGACTCCCCAAACCACAATGATGCTCACACCTTTACAGAAAGGAATGGAAAGCAGAGGAAGATAGAGAAGTATTCATTCTACTTTACATTTTAAAAAAATGCAGCCATTAACAGACTCTTGACTATCTGTATGTTACCTCTGATCAAAATAGTAAAGAGTTTATGGGGATGAACTGGTGACAGTGCCAACTTGAGTTCTCTTTGCTTCCAGAAGCCAGGCAGGAAACAAAAATTAGTGAAGGGGACAGGTATAAGTGTAACAGCTACATGCTTGAGGATGCACAGCAGATGCCAGGGGCTCATGTCCATCCAAAGGCTTCCCATAGTGGGCAGAGCTGTCTTTTCCTTCTGAGAAAAGCTATAAACTCTATCCTACATTACAGTAAATACAGGGACTGTCAAGGGCTTCTGAGTTGAAGTCTCAGCAGGCCATCAGTAATAGGATGGCAATATTCCAGGAAAGTCAGCTAATGTGACTTCATGAGGACCCACATATACATGGTAGACGTATATATTCATTCTGTATATGCTTCAGCTAATAATTTAGCTAACAGCTATTTCACAGTTTCTCTGGTTCTTCCCAATGGGTGATTTTGTTGGCTACTAAAAACATGCACGGTGGGTAAAGCAACTCTCTAGCTTATGAGAAAATGGGATCTTACTACTTTTCCTCAGAGTTAAGAATGTGTGCCCTGCTTGAGCAGCACAAATAGCATAAATCAATGCCACCATGTGTGACTCACTTATGTCCCATCTGCTGAATTTTAATGGGGTGAAATGGAAAAGCATGCACCCATTTTACACTAAGTGGCCCTGGAGTATCCTCCTGCTACAAGCATCTCAGTTGAAAGCAACATGAATCTTTCCTGTATGCACCAAGTCACTCTATTGGTGTTTTCTCCATCAGGTAAGTATTTCAGGTGTAATGACTTTGACCTACAATCTCCCACAAGGTAGCTACTGCTCACCACTGGGTGCTAAACGCTTGAAACGTGAGTGATCCACCTCGAAATAACATACATAACTTCTTAGTCACAGTGTGCAAAAAGGAATGTAAAAAATATTTTATATTGATTATATAATCAAATGATAACATTTTGTGCATACTGAGTTAAAGAAAAATATATTTTTAAAACTAATTTTGCTTGCTTTTATTTTTTAAAGAAGCTACTAGAAAAATTTAAAATACATACAGTGTGCTCAAAAACTGTATACATACTACAGCAGTTTGCTGTACTAATAAATGTCTAGAAGCTAGTGGCCACCACTTTGAGCACGTCTAGTAATTGTACAGTCCAAAGGCACCTTGTCTTAATCTCATAATGTCTCAATAAATTTAGTATTAAAATACTTATACAAGTTTTTCTTTTCTTGATGTATAAATTTTTTGGTGGAAAATATATGTATATATAAGTATTCTGGTACAGACCAAAGGCCAACTATACAATGAAATTGTGAAAGTGACATTTATTTAGGAAGACATGAAGGCAACTGTCAGCAATTCCTAAAATTGAGTACAGTGGTACTGTGGTTCACAAACGTAATTCATTCCACAGGCAAACAAAAACAAAATTTTGCCAAACGCTTCTACTTGTGAGCCAAATTGTTCACAACAAAAGCATACATGTTAGTGTGATTATCAGAAAGTAAAGTTAAATAGCGAAGCATGATTCTGAAAGTGTTTATGAACCCTAATTTTATGTAATAATCTGAATGTGTGTATAGAAGGCGGTATTAGTATTTAGCAGAAATCTCCCTGGGGTTAACACACTAACTCTATTCAATCACATTTTTCTGAATTTGTTAGAATATGTCTCGCTGTGGTTAGAGAAAAATCTTAATTCACTCAGAGTCACATGACAAAGCCATGCACTGTCTCTGTCACAGTGAGAGGGCTGAATAAATTATCCCTCCATGGTGCTCTTAAGGTTCTCTGGGCTGTTTATTCAGGCTGGAAAAACATTGGCTAGTTCACCCCCAAATTCTTTCTGTTTTAAGGCAGCTCCTGCCTCACTGTCACTGACCATTACCCATTCCTAAACCGAACCCGGAGAGGCTCGGAATGGGGTTACAGCTGGTACACATCAATCGTCCTACATGTAGTAGATCTCAGGTAGCCCAACACCCTGGCAGCTACCGAGAACCTGGGACCCAGGATCACATGGGAAATGACCATCCCAATCTCTCGGGAAGGCCCTGGAGCAGCAAGGTGCAGAATGTACGATGAAACTCTGGCAGAAGATAGCACAGGCACTTCAGCAAGCCTCCTGGATTTTGTGTGATACCGAAATGTGCAGCTGGTCAGAGCTATGAAATCAAGGTCTCCTGAACAGCATCAGCTCAGGCAGCTCAATCAGAAGAGCAATGAGTTTGCAAACAGCATGTGTGTGTGTGTGTGTGTGTGTGTGTGTGTGTGAGAGAGAGAGAGAGAGAGAGAGAGAGAGAGAGAGAGAGAGAGAGAGAGAGAGAAAACCTGGAGAAGAAACTTGGCTAATAACATACATTCTGAAAATTGGAATTAAGAAGCCACTGATGGTTTTTCTTGTTTTCACTGTTTTTGTTTTTGTTTTGTTTTTTGGCTATACAGATTAATGGTTTTCATTTTGGCAAATCTGTACCTGCACATAACATGCTTTGATCATCTACCCCTTATCCAATTGGCCTACTCTCCCCCTAGTTTATGACTTCCTCATACCTAACTTAACTGACCACCCCAGAAACATATATATATTTTTTTAATTCTACTGCATTCTCCCACAAAACATACAATTTAGGTGGGCAATCTTGGTTTTAAGTTTTTACTTTGGTACACAGGATCAGGTCCTGAGCATATATAGAAGCATACAACTCCATGTATATTGTGTTTGAAATTAACTTCATTCTCCCAGTCTTAAATCACTTCTGCTACAGGGATGCTGCTGGCAATGTCAAGATCTGAGAACCAAGACGGGCTTTTACTTTTTTATGTGTTTACTTACGTGGTGAAAATATAAATTAGAATATTCCATTTTTTGTACCAGACAGTTCATCTTTCCTACCTAGATAATTCTGAGGTTTTCAAATTTAAAAAGTAGTAAGATAAATGGTAAAGCCAGCACTTTAAAGAACTGATGTAAATAAATTAGAAAAAAATATAAAATGATATTAACAAAAACTTGAAGAAGGGCCAGGGATTTAGCTCAGTGGCACCAAGCCTGCCTCACAAGCGCAAGTTCCTGAGTTCAATCCCCAGTACAAAAAAAAAAAAATATTGTTGAAGATAATAGATTTCCTGTGTATAAAATACATAGCAATATTGTCCAAGTCATCAGCGACCGGGTTCAGTGATCACTGCCAACCACGTGTTCTTCCATTTCGTTCTCCAAGAATAAGACCTAGCAGTGTGTACCAGGGAGTCCAAAGGAAGCCGCTTCCCCTTGCCCTTCCAAAGGTGGCTTTCACATTCGGCATACAGGAGATCTTAAGTTCCAGATGGAGATGGCTAAGAGTTTCCTAATCTGAAATTCAATCTCATCTCAATAATACTTATCAGTGCTATTGAACTTGGCTCCAATAAACAACAGATGCTGTTAGAAAAAAGTTCAATAAAACAGTGCAAATATGATAAATATATAAAAGTGATAGCATCATGATGAACCCCCCCCCAAAATCAGCTAGAATATGTGAGTTCTCATTCACAAGAGCACCTCAAATTCAAATACTTCAGGGTAAACTGAGAAAGGTTCATGAACAATGAGAAAACTTTATCCTATTCCTATAAACCAAGATGATACAGTGTCTTAGTCATGTGATCCATTTTAGGCGGTGGAAGAACCCTCATATAGTCAAACTACTGTTGTTTCAGGAAGATAACATCAGGGCCAGCATAGACCGCTTTCATGCTCCACCTGCTTTTTCAGTTGATTTCAGGCAACCTATGTTCATATAAAAAAATCCAAAAAGGTCTGGGGATGTATCTCAGTACAAAGGTCCTGGATTCAACCTCTAGTACCTCAAAAAGAATTCAGAAAAATCTATGTGACTTACATATGGCTCAAGTTTGGAAGAAATGTATTACTTTTTAAGTAATAAGCTTTAAAATCTCATTAATATAGACTATAAAAATCTAATAAACACCTGGCATGAAAATCCTATATTAGTAAAAATACGAAACAATACCTCTTGAGAGAAAGGAGATAAACAGCACAGAATGATAGATTTTCCCGTTACTCTGAGAAGCGTGTGTTGAAATATCTTTTTATTATTTTGGTACTGGGGATCGAACACATGACCTTGTGCTTGCGAGGCAGGTGCTGTGCCAATGAGCTAAATCCCCAGCCCAAAATATCTTTATTTTTAATGCTGTTCAAAACAAAGTCGCAATTATGTTTTGAAACCATCCCAGGATAAACATTGGAGTTATAATCTTCAAAATAATGTTGAGGCCCAAGAAGACTAAAGCAAGGTAGCATAAAATAGGATGTGAACAAAGAATGGAAGATGTGTCCGCCAGGTTTCCATTACTATAACAAGTAACTAGATAATCAGCTTATAAGGAGGAAAGATTTATTGTGGCTCACAGTTTCAGAGGTTCCAGTGCAGTTGCTTTGGGCCCATGGTGACACATTCCATGACAGTGTGAGTATGTGTTGGAGGAGACCCATTCACTTGAGGCTGGGTGCGAAGGAGGAGGACTCACAATCCTATTCAAGGCCATGCCTTCTGTGACTTAAATTTCACACTGAGCCTCACCTTTTAAAGGTCCCACCACCTCCCAATTATGCTGTGGGACAAAGACTCCAGCCTCTGGGGGACACTTAGGATCCAAATTATAGCAAATAACATGGGTGCAAATGATAGAGTGCATCACTGTGTGTTTTGTACAAGGTACAAGATATATGTGTTCTTAAAAAACTGCAATAAAATGGTTAATAATTAAAGGATGGTCAAGTGCATGAAAATAAAAGGCAAACCTGAAAACAAAGGAAAATAATACTAGGTAATGTAAAAGTAAAGACTTCATATATTAATGGTTCAAAAGAACATGAGTATTACTGGTAATTGGCCCAAATCAGGCAACTTCTCTAATCTTACATGCCAAAATCTCAACTCTTCAACTTGAGTTTTATCCAACTCTACCTTCTATGCCACCCCTAGAGAAATGCACGTCCCAGGACCCTGCTCATTTAAATTTCATGACCACAGAACTTCAACTACTCCTTCCCTGCCTGTGATCATAAAACATTTTCTGGATAATTCATCCTTTCCTGCTCTGGGATAACTCTTTTGTAAGTTGTTGTCACCTTTCAAATCGGTAGGTAACCCTGGCCCTATGCTCTCTCTCCCAGCCAATGTCCGAGCTTTTCATTTCACTGTAAAAATCGCAACAACCTTCCAATGCAGGGCCTTTTTCTAGGAGGAAGAAGGCTCAAATTTAACTGCTAACAAGTTCATTTCAGGCTCAAACCCACACATATCTCTCCTTCTCCTTGAAGGGCATTCTTTGGCAATTGCCCATATAATTCTAGAATGATTGATTCTTTTTCAATTCTACCATATTAATCACATCAGGACACAAATTTATTTATTTATTTATTTTTAAAAATATGATCTGGAAAAACATTTCAACTTTTTTCTCCAGTTATTCCTTCCTTGTTCTATTTGCTTTGTTAGAAAAACTCCTTGAGTTCCATGCTATTTTTTCCTTTATTTTTGATTGACACCTAACAATTCTAAATATTTAGGAGGTACAATTTGAAGTTTTGATTTATGTATAGAGAACAGTGATCAAATCAGGGTTGTCAGCGTAAGTGTCGCTTTAAACGTGAAGGTTTTCTTTGTGCTGAGGACATGCAAAGCCCTCTTCTCTAGTTATTCTGAGATATGGGATGCCTTCCTCCTGTTTTTACCCCCTGAACATGTTCCGTTTATCAGTGACTTTGTCCCCCTCAACATGCTCCCCTCAGCCTCCCTCCTCCAATTCTCTCCAACGTCAGGTAACCGCTATGCCACTGTCACCTTCTGTGAGACCAACTTTTCTAGATTTTACCCCTTGAGTGAGGTCATTCAGCCCTCATCTTTCTGTGCCTGATTTATTTCACTTAACATAACATCTTCACCATGTCCTAGAGTTTTCCATATCACCTGCAATTCCAACCACATATTCTGCCTTCCACTCCTCCCTCATTCTATTAACACTGCTCTTGTTCGTGTGCTCTGTGCACTGCTGACTCCCACATCGATTCTTGGTCTGTATCATAGTTGTGTGTGACACAACTGATCTTACTCTTCTCATGGGTGGAGTATCTTTCCTTGGCTTCCAGGACACCATATTGGCTTGTTTTTCTACTCTCATTCATTGCTTCTCCTTAGCCTCCTTTGCTGATCCTTCCTCTTCTCCTCCAACTTTTCATGTTGCAATATCTTCAAGTGTGATTCTGCAGATATTTGAAAGATAGGATTGATACAAGCAAGGTCTCTCTGCCTGGTGTGCATAGAAGCTGATAGTGAAGCGCTAGACCTTTGCAAAGAAAAGCTTTAATAAGAGCTGACTGTCGAGGAGCCAGAAGGCTGGTAGTGAGGCTGGCAATGAGGGGTTTTGTGGACAGGAGAAGGAAGCAGCTGACTGTTGATTAGATGGTGAGCTGTAGTTTTGGGGTTCTTTTGCACAGTAGTAGATAGACAATCATTGGGCCCCTCCATGGGGCACATGCCCCTTTTCAGAGGTGGAGAATTAGGTTTACCCAGAGATATTTTGAGTTTCTGCCCTCAGAAGGCCATTGGCCGGGTGAGTGGTTCCTTTTGGTCACGTCTGATCTTGAAAGTTTATGTTGAACCAAACATGAACAGACTCTAGAGATATTTCCTAAAAACATGCTGTTCTTTGAGTTTAGATATCTCTGGGTTTCACTAGTTTCAGTGTGAATAAACTTACAATAAGAATTAGCAATTTTAGCTGTAAAGAATAAAAATTAAAACTAAAATTTAAGAAAAAATAAATAATTTGAAAAATCATCTAACCGTTGAAGAAAGAGAATTAGTTATTGAACATGTCTCCCATCTTTCCACAGAGAAACTACAGCAGCGCATAGTGTTCTTGACAAACAGTGCCACATATTTAAGGATAAATCCTTCCAGTGAAAACCAACCCTTCCAGAAAGCTGGAAAGGGGTGAATATTCTCCAACAAACACAACACAATAAACCCATTCCATGTGCAAGCAAAGGTACACACAATAATAGCAAACAAAAAATATTAGCACACAGAAAAGAAAAATACAAAAATACTACAGGAGAAAACGTTTGATAAAATTCAGTCAATTCATATTAATAACTCTTAAATTTATAGTTCTTTCCAAAATTAAAAAAGAAAAGGAAGAATTGAGTTTGGTAACTCACCAGGTTAGAGAACGCAGGAAAGGGAAGAACATGGCTGCATGGGTTCAGGAAGGAGATCAACTTTTGTTCCCAGATGCACGGCTGCTGGTAGCAGTGTTTTATGATGGAACCCAAGAACACATTAAAAGCTAACACTTGGGAAAGAACAGAGCGCAGGCAGGCGTCTGTACACTGGCGGGCAGCATCTCATTTATGCATTCGCCAGTGGCCCAGCAAATGTTTGGTTTTCTGGAATCCATCCAAGCTGATGGTTTTTAAACAGCCACAGCTGCTCAGAAATAGTGTGGTGAAACACAGCGTTCAGGTGTGGTGCCCCTGGAACAGGTGGTGCTGTAAATAAGTTCTTTTACAGTTTTAGGTGCTTGACGGGGAAACCTTGAAAGCTGTACCCCTGAGCTCTGCACTTCAGCGAGGAAGCCCTCACCAGCCCTAACGCACACATTGCTAGAGTTCCTACCAAGGCTTGAGAAAAGAGAAATGGCAAACGCTTTGAAAAGCAAAAGCATTATTTGCAGATATAGGACTGTAGAATTGTGAAGCACAAATAATCGACCAAAAAGCAGAATTACTGAGTAGCAAATTTGTAGATAGTCAAAATAAAAAAATCAAAGGTACTTCTAGCTACCTATGAAAATAATTTAAAAATTAAATTACAGTAAGTCCCAGATATTTTGTGTAATAATAATTCTAAGTCCTCTATAAAAATCATAGAGAAATTACTGTGAGATTTTTTTAAAGAAACTCTCTAATTAGAGAGATAAGCCACATTCCTGAGTGGAGAACTGACATTATGAAAATATCACACTTCTCTGAACTGCTCGGTAGATTCCATGCTTTTCCAATCTGAACCAAAATATCTATGCGTGAGCAGAATAGTAAATATTGCCTAGGCACACATCAGAAGCCCCAGGCCACTGTAGAACCTGCCCAAAGGAGTTGGGGAAGCTCTTCAATTTCCTGTCTCACCAGGAATCTGGGGAACAGTGGCACCTGCCTTTAGTTCCAGCTACAGAGGAAGCTGAGCCAGGAGGATTGCTTGAACTCAGAAGTTCAAGGCCAACCGGGGAAAATTGCAAGATCCGATCTCAAAAAAAAAATAAATAAATGAAAGACTTTTCTTGAAAACAGACTAAGACATCTAAGGGGAGTTAAAGGTGTCTAAGTCAGTTACTACTTCTTGGAGTCTGCAAGACACAGGGCAATAGGTGAGTCTGAAGAATGTTAACATTTTCTGAGACACGAACTCATTGGTGTTGGGGTTTTCAGGAAGAGGGTTTGCCACAGCCCATTTTAGGCAAGAAATGGGGGGGAAAGAGTACCTTCCACAGGGATCCTTAGTAGAAAACCTTAAGACAGTGCAAAAACAGACAGCTTGCAGCATGCGTTCTAGGGCCGCCCGTGTTTGCAGCTACTGGGGTGCAGCGAGGCCCCGCAGAGCTGCATGACTGGGGATTATGGCAACTCAGCTCTGGCGGCTCTCACCAAGTGATGATGGAGGGAAGAAGGGAGAGCGAGAGTGTGTCTGGCGGTCCCCCTGAAATGGCCGGCAAGGGTCCTGGCCACCGCGGAGCCCAGTTACTAGCAGCGCTCTGGAATGCAGCCTGTGCAGTGCTGACATGTCCTGGAGACAGCGCCAGTGTCAGAGTCATGGTTTCATCGGAGCTTTATCATGGCCCAGGCACACAAGGTGACTGCTATGAGCTGTGAAGCCGAGAAAAGAAAAGGCAGAGGAGGCCTGGAGCTCCTGTCCCTGCAGAGCCCACCGCAGTATTAGGCAGCAGAGGGCTCTGACTTCCATGCCACACTGCCTCTCTGTGCAAGGCACTGCCTGCAGAGATGTGGCCAGAGTCCCTAAATTCCCCCACACACACACACACACACAGAGATACACACACAGACATGCACGCACATGCACACGGTCCTCAGGGCTGTAGGAAAGGCATCAAATAGTCAACAAATATGGTGTATTTGTTGACTCAGAGACTCAAGTGAGGTTTTGAAAATAGACTTCTCTATAGCAGTGTTGGAAGCTCTGGGAGACAGGGCCTCCGTGTTTGTTTTGCACTTCATTTTCATTCGTCCTTTCTCAGGCAAACTTGTCAGCCAGCTTCCCTTCCTCCTCTGCACTCTGTCAACACCCTCAAGGATAAACACTGCTTTGAGAAAACAACACCCCGGTGATAATACAACCTCACATACGCCTCAATTATTAGCATGCTTTCCTGGGTCGGATGCAAATGTGTACGCTAATGCCAGGAATTCGTGGCTTTGTGCTTAGCCACAGCTCCTCTGCTGGGTCTCTCCTTAGCATTACCTTCTACTGTCCTGATTTCAGTCCTTGTCTTTGACTCCTTTAAGAGCATGTAAGTATTTTCTGTACACTTGGGACTTGCACCATCTCTGACATACAGACGACGTCCAGTTAAAGTTACTGGAAAGAGTAAGTAACAAGGATGAGATGAACTAAACTTTCAGAGAGGGAGCATTTTTCTGACAGGCCTTCCCTGGAACTCATTCTGCACAGCTGAGGGTCACACTGGGCCCAGGACAGAGCCCTTGCTGAGGAGGTGGAAGTCACAAGGGCTGACTGGGCCACCGGCATCTGAGGGCCCTAAACATTAGTGCTCCAGAGGACATTTGTGAGTTTCTGGGCTGCACAGGAGCGGGTCCCGGTCAGAAGCTGCTGGAAAGGAGCTGGGATCCTCTGGTAGCCTCTTTGTGTCTTGCCTGGGAAAGGAGAATGTGCATTTCCCCAGCACCTGGACAATTTCTTCCTTTCCAAGGAAATTTGGGTAAAATAACACACAAACACACACACACACACACACACACACACACACACATGCCTATTTCTGTTTATCACAGTATTTTCCAGATTAAAAAGTGAATATTCCTGAATTTGACCTCCAACAAAAGAAGTGAATAGTTCAATGTCCAATATTTAAAGATTGATTTTCTTATGATATATCTATAAAATTCTATAATTATCACAAGTAATGTCAAATATGAAAAATATCAAAGAAGTGTTAAAGAGCAGCATGAAATGAATGATCCTAGCTTTAGATAATAATATAAATCATCATTTAATATAAAATAGAACCTAAACATAATGTAATATAAAATATGAGCTAAACATTTAATTCTAGAAAACATAAAGTGAACAGCCTAAATATATTATATTGAAGATAGTTAAAATTTTAAAAAACAGAAAACAAAGTAGTTGATTAATCAAAAGCTTTTAAAAGTATATAAACAAACTTTTCATATACAATATGAAAGCAGAAAAAAATAACATTAAGAAAAGTGGACATGGAGAAGATTTTGAAAAAGAAACCAAATAATCAGTAAAATGCTATGCAAATGAACTGAGAAATTTTTATGTAAGCAATCTTGTAAAATATATTTCCATAACTGACACACAGAGAAGGGAAAATGTTATACAAAAAAAGAATCTAGAAATAATTGAAAAAAGAGGTGAGTTTTTTGTTTTATTTATTCATATATTTTAAATTTTAAGATGCAGCTTTCCAAAGTTGTCTGTTCATTTTGGTTTTATAGCAGATTTTTTCACATTGCCTGGGAATGATCAATTTCTACAATATAAATTATTTTAGACCAAGGAATAAGAACAATTTTCTCAATAAATGCTATTACTTGAATATCAATATTAGACAAAGAACACACACATAAAATCTTGATAGGTCAACCACAGTTATGAGTGTAGGTGCTGTGGTAAACAAGATGCCCCTCCATCCAATTTCCACATGCTAACCCCCAGAGTCTATGAACATGTCTCCTTGGTGGCAGAAAGGAGTTGCAGCTGTGGTTAGTGAAGGACTGGTAGTGTGCAGGTTAGGTTGGGTCACCCATATGGTCCCAGTGTGGTCCCTGAGCAGCAAGGCACTGGCTTCGTGCTGTCCACATGAACATGAAATTCAAAGCATTTGCACTTTCTGTGCTTCTGCCAAGTGGCTGGTGTAGGTTCCAGTAGCCAGATAGCAGGTTCTTCAAACAAGTCTGAAATTGTGGCTTTTGAGATAAAAAAAAAACTCACAAGGACAAAGTGAAGAGTGGAAGGATAGGTAGGGGACAGTAGACCCTGCCATGGTGCCCTAGAGTCTGGGCAGTGTCTGAAATTCATTTTCAGATGGTCCTGCAACTCCTTAATACTTCTAAATTGTGAAACCTAATATCTGATAAGTCAACAGGCAAAGGGAAAATAACGTGATCATTTCATTGATGCTATAAAGGCACATGCTTGTTCTTGTTGAAATTTCTTAATAAAGCACATCAATTTCAAAATTTATGTTCAGCTCTGACCTGTCTGCTTTTTCCCCATAGAGTTTCTATTCATTGTGGATTGTGCTCACATGCACTCCTGAGGTCATGCTAGGGATTCTTTGCTATTCAAGAATATTTTGCACTGAAAAAAAAAAATCCCAGAAATTCTTTAGGCAAGCATGTTAACCAAATTGATTTTTATTCCACTAATAGTGGCATTATAAATTAGCTTGCAAAACAAATGAATATCTGCAAAGTGTAGAAATAATTGACCAAAGTGCAAGGGAAAGAATACAATATATAAAATCAGAATGTCTAGATTCAATGCTTCTCCCTGCTAGCTCACAGCTGTGGGACATTAAGGAAGTTATTTAATTTCCCTGAGCCTTCATTTCTTCATTGGCAAAGTCATATTGCAAATTTATTTGTTGAACAAATGTATTATTGCACTCTCCCATAAGCCTAGTCCTAAAACAAGCAACAGGCTCCACAGAGATGTGAACTGTAGATGATATTGAACCCACTTACAGGACTAACACCAATCACTTTCATGAGACAGTTATGACTCACCTATTTGCTATACTCTGCAGCACAGTCAACCCCTTGATTTTGCCTTTCTTGTGTTGAATCTTCAAATTCTGGGTCATGAAAGAAGTGACCATCCACTGAGTTCCGACAGCACCATTATGAGGACCATTAACTGGGTTTCAAAACTTGTGTGTGTGTTTATTCAGTCAAAAACACCAGCTAAGGCAGGAAATCTCACCAGAGGCTTCTGAATGAAGTTTTCCCATGCCATTAAATGCAAATAGAAGAAACAACCAGGAAAGTGCAATTTTGGTCCTCTATCATGGACTGTGATTTAGGTTAGCAATATTTCCTTCAAAGCAGAATTGTGGACTTTTTTATTGGAAATATTGGAGGAAAAGCCCTCTAAAGTAACTACCTGGTCTGCGGCATGTTGCCTCCAAAGAGCCCTTTCATTTTCCTCTGTAAGTAACTGGTTTTGAGTTTAGAGTTACCTCACTGCATGCAAGCTTGAAAGCATGTATTATGGGATGGGTCCCTGGGGTTTTCTTGAGCACTCTTTTGCCTAAAACATTGCTGAGCTTCAAAACTAGAATCTCCTAATTGATTTAAAAGCAATTTCTCTCAGTTGAGCATTCAATAGGAGAACAATGATTGTTGTCTTTCAAAACTGTTTTAATACACAGAGCTCTTAAAGAGCAGGGAAAACACTGCCTTTGATCCTAAGGCAAGCAAAATCCTAAGGCAGAAAGATTGTCTTAAAATTGTACAGTCAGGTGGGGACTCCAGCTTCTCAGCAGAAGAGGCAAAAACTGGAAATTTTCAACTCCACACGGTAGACTTTGTCATTCTTCACATGAGTGCTGGGAGGACTGTCTGTGTACAGTCCAGTTAATGGGGGCTTAGACAGAGGGACTCTGTAATTTTTTACTTATTTCCAGCTGACAATACACTACATTCTTGAAATCCTGTTTTTAACACATGAAAACTGAGTATTCTGAACTCTAAATCACCTAAATAGTACATCCATACTTATTTTAAGAAACACAGGATGTTAGAATTTGCAACCTTGGAATTAACTACTCATTAACTGATGAAGAAGTTGGCCCAAAGAGCTTAAGAAAATCCAGCTATGATGAGTCACAGAGTCAGGGCCAGAAATCTGACAAATTTTCATCATAACTGTCACAATGCACAGCCTCTGGACATGACCAGGGAATCTTGACATGGTGAGTTTCATCTCCCACCAATTCCCCAAGAC